>NC_092691.1:4350755-4650755 GCF_964275005.1 Diadema setosum | reverse complement strand
TGGACTCAAAGCTATTCGTTCCGAGACGAAAGCAAAAGCGATGAGCCAGCAACCAAAACGCACCAGAGCTCTGTAAGCTTCTTCGTTGAGCTTGAACTACTAACATGGAGAATAGCTAAATGTTTAACCTCCCATCGAACTACAGTTTGGAATAATTCATTCGAGTCATGTTTGTAAATATTATCTAACTTGTGACTCAAACTGGTATGAAGGCTACGTTGATCACCGTTATGTAGATTTCAAGAAATGTGCATTATTATGTATTATCTACGGTGACATGACATTTATTTTGCTCCTGCGACAATTGCTCCGTTCTTATTCCTCCAAGGACTTAGGGTTAGGGTTATGGTTGTGATACGGTCTTAGGTTTAGTTTTGATGTGATGATTAAGAGTAAGGTTAGGATTATATTTGTAGGTATGTAGAATTTATGTTTGGCTTAGCATGTAGATATTTCATAGAAGCAATTGTCGCAGGACCAAATGCCATGGAACCATCATTTACATCGTATGATAACTTAAACTTGTAAAAATTTCGAGTCATGGGGAAAAGCGGAGAATGTTAACTCGAGGCAAAAATATAGCTTTGGTGTATGAAAACTGTGACAACCACTACTTACACTTAATTTTGTGCTTACAAAGTTTTGAACAGATAGAGAAACAGGTGGCCCCTGTCTGTCAAAACAGATAATTACCCTTTTGTTGCTTTTGTGAAAGAGGTCTCCCTTCTAAGAAGAAAATGACATCCCTTATCGAATATAACAAAACAAAACAACAAAAAATCAAAATCATTTGGTATTGATGAAAAGTCATATCAATTGAGGTTGTATTTCAAGACAACTTCTAAGTTAATTCGATGTCTTAAAGCAAAAAAGAAAAAAAAATCAAAACACAGCCATCGGCAAAACCATGTGACAAACAATTTTGTTTGTATTGGTTTTCAAGTCAACTTTGGGGGAAAACAGCCAATAAAAAAATGATTCTTTCCCCCCTACGTGTCGCCTACAAAAGAATGCACAGAGTGCGCACTAACTCTGAATGTCACGATTTCTGCATGACCTGAGTCTGTGGTGTTTTGTTTTGTTTTTGTTTTTGTTTTTTTGTTTTTTGTTGTTTATCAGTGCGGTATCGATCTCCTTAGTGCAGTTGCTGCATTATCAAATTTAGTAGCAAATGCGTTTACCATTACGTTTTCGTGCTAGTAGAAATTTCAATTTCTTTTTACATTGGGGTGATCCAACTAACATATAACGGCGATTCAAACATTTTACTGCATGTAATGGCGTCTGCTCGAAGATGCCATAATGGAGTCCTTTGCCTGTTATCTCTGCACAGTGTTTCTTCGCATTTTACGATTAGGTTATTGAATGTTCTGAAACAAACCTTAAGCTGTCTTATATAAGCCCTCACCTAACTTTCATGTTTAATCATACTCTGGAGTATTATAAGTTGATATTCAATTCTGTTCCTCAGCGTTATATAACAAGATGTAATTTATATGAAAGCGAATAATTATCATACTATAAACGGCATGTCGCCATTAAAAAGACGTACGTTGATGAAGAAGATTCGCATTGCTGTCGTGCTTTATGTTTCTGTTTATTTTTCTGTCATTTTATTTCGGACACTGACGTCATTTTGATGATAAACTCGGCCGACTGCTATCTTAGTGCCGTCCGTTTCCGCTGCGGTGAAACAAAAAACAGTTTGACTGTGGTGGTGATGACAAAGGTTCAGCGATAAAAACCCGGGCTGTAGTCTACTGTTATACATGTAGCTTTTTTTTTATACGCCTTCGATATCTAACAAATGTATCATTCTTTCGCAGGGACTGAAGGGAAATGCTTAAAAGTTTATCTACGAACTGAAAGCGTTAAAGTTGTTTTTATACTAACTGCTCTTAAGACTTCGTGCTTTTTTTTTTTCGAGACTACTAGTATTGGTTGAGTAGGACTGCATATTTCTTGGATATAATTGGTGATATAGTTTGATAGTGAGGGCTGGGGAAAGTGGCCATTCCGTGGGGTCAACAACGATACAGGAGAATGATTGACAATGTCAAAAGGAAATTTGTATCAAAATGACTCAAGTCTCAGTACAGATTACGGTATCATTACGCATGACTCCACAGCCCCCCCCCCCCCTTGCTCTCTCTCTCTCTCTCTCTCTCCTATCTGTCTATCTATCTATCTATCTATTTATCTATCTATCTATCTATCCTCATCAGTACGGCAATCCCATACAATATTTCAGACATGATATTCCATTTTGTTAAGCTACCCAGCAAAGAGATGATAAACGCTTGTTATGTGATCACTAGACAGAGTACTTTGCCGCAGTAAAATGTGTTAGAATGATTCTACTTACTCTATATCAGAGACAACATTGTTTGATGTGTATTCACGGGTGGTTAAAGTATTAACTGCAGTTCAAGGTGGGAACTCTCCCGCTTCCTGCCTGTGTGGATTCATTATCCTCTGCCTACTTGAATAGTGTGGGAAGGATGTATGTCACAACAAGCCCTATTTGACACCAAGGCTTGTGGACAGGATCCAAAATGACATGTACCACTGATGGAAAAAAATCTTGCCCGAAAGAGAGCTTACTTCATCTCTTTTTTTTTTCTTCACATGGACAGACATTAGTTCCTTTCCTAGACACAAGACTTACGGAAATGGAACGGGTTGTGATTATTTGTTTGTTTGTTTATTTTGTCCAAAACTTTCCTAAAATGACATTTCCCTTGATAACGCAGTAAAATGCACTGAAATCCCAACATGATATTCAGTTTCAGGTAATTCACTTTACAGTCTTTGTTTAGTTTAATTAAGTTTGTTACTTTTAGTTTAATTCCGGATTGTGAGCTAATTCATTTGTCTCTGCCGTTTTTATTCGTTTAATGTATATCAAAAATAATCTGTCTGGGTGTTTGTTTGTATGTATGTGTGTTTGTTTGTTTCCTTGCGTATGTTAACTCGAATTTCACGAGCTTGTTGATCAGACAGATACTGCCTGTATGTTTCCTTGTCTTGTTGGACCATAGACATAAACGTCTGTTGATGTATAAAGTTTGGAGGACCATCATAAACGTCCGTTATCAAATGTATAAAGTTTTAGAGACCATTAACATGAGCGTGTGGTATCAGATGTATAACGTTTTGGGGACCATTCACACAAGCGTCTGGTAGTCATATAGGATGTACATGTACAATATTCCGTTGGACTGGTAATTGAAAAGAGTACTTTCTGTTCATGACAGAGACAGCGTAGGTGATCTCAGTTTTAACATTCGGTCGAGGGTTCAACTAAGAATAATTCTTCGATGAGGGTAAAAATGCCAGCAAAGCCTTTTTTTCTACCTGGGAGGCATATTTATTCACAGAAAATATTCCACGTTGTACCTAATGTTTTATGGATTTTTGATACAGATTTTTAAACAGGTGTCTTTGATGAAAGTGAGACAGGTGTCTTTGCACTTTCATGACACATTTCATCTATTCGATAACACACATTGTGAGTGAAATCAGAAAATCGGAAATGCTCATTTTGTAGTTATTACTGGTAGCTTCCTGAAAGTCACTCAAAAAGAACCCAGAAGACGATCCAAACCCAAAACGATTAATCAGAAAAGAAGAAAGCGCAAACTTCCAAGTGAATTAGATTTGTGTTCTAGATGTGTCACATTCAGTGTGGAGTACAGTTGACGACGGGGTTTGACATGTCGTGATATCATTGGTGGTGAATATTTTGACTATGATACATTATATATATATATATATATATATATATATATATACAGATATAACTATACGAACAGTTTCTATGCAAAAACCGATGTTCTCATTTTCATCAACTTCAGATATTTGAGATTGAATCTTTTGAAAACAAAGAAAATATCTCAAATATGTGTCATGATTTTTGCAAAACTATGTATCTTCCAAAATATTTCTTATTATGTTACCAGTGCAGTGTTATTAAAAGGATTTAATTTTTTCCATATTTGATAATAACCCTACATTAAAAAAAAACCGTTGAAAATAGCGTTAATTATGATCTGTCTATGGCATTCCTGTAAATATTAAAGCTAGAGCTATGAAAATAAATATAATTGTTAGAGTGTGAGTAGTTTCGCTCCACAAAGAGACTTGAGTATCAATATTCATATATTCTGTTTGTGTATTGAATCGATTGAATCATGCTTAGGTAAAGAGGGGGAAAAGATTTCAGTTTCAATGTCATCACATATAAATGCAGGCAAGCGAATGTCAATGTGACCCTTATTTTCATCTCTGCTGCATGTTTTTTTTTTTCTTTCGTACTTCATTGCTTCATCAAACAATATCCCGGTGAAATGTACAACCCCCAATAAAAAAAGACACACACACACACACATCGACATCAACATAAACCTTTAAGAAGCCTCCTGGCTGCATCCGTTTTGCTACGTCTTGAGTTTTGGTTGTTGTTGTTCTTTTTTCTTTTGGTTTTATTCAGTGTTATTTTATGTGCAGTATTTGTTTTATGAAATACAGCACCTGATACACTGTAAGCCCTGGACAGGCTTCGATCGTTTTACGTCTGTCAAAACATCGGCAACTATGCTGACTAATTCGTACATGGTACTTTAACATAGGGGTAATTAGAGGATCTATTGATAGTAATTAGTGCGCTTAAAGCATACAAGCTGTACAATGTTCAGCTAACCGCGGTTTGTATGTTTGCCAAAATAACGGATGAAAACTGACGTTGGGAAACTGAAGCCTTGGGTATTTGCCCAAAGTGTATTTTCCGAAGATAAAATGACATGCACTTCTTGTTGTAACCAATGGTAACCATGTCCTTTTTTATGGCTTATATTGTTAGCTGTTTTGTTGGTTTAGTGGAATGATTGAGCGTGTGTAGGAATACTTGTTTACAGTTTGCATACTTGCAGGGTTAATTGGTCTATTATCATTATTATCATTATTTTTATTATTATTATTATTATTATTATTATCATTATTATTATTATTATTATTATTATTATCATTATTATTATTATTATTATTATTATTATTATTATTATTATCATTATTATTATTATTATTATTATTATTATTATTATTATTATTATTATTATTATCATTATTATTATTATTATTATTATCATCATTATCTGTTTGGCATTTGCAAGACAACAGTCAATTCCATCAAAGACGGTATAAAGTGAGTTCCATCGTCTTTTTGGCAGTCTACTCGATTGTCTGCTCTGTTTTGTCTTTTTACTTCTGTTGTTATTTGTTATTGCGAAGAAATCTTCGACATAATACCAGTCAGAATGAAACTGAAACATTCAAGCCGTAGGCCGGAGAATCCCAAATTAGTGGCAGCGACTGTATTTCCCCAAATATTCACACGTGCTCCTTATGAGCTTTTCCCCCGTACCAACACGGTACTAGCTATCACATTGTTAACCCGGTTAAGGAAGGGAGGGATTAAAGGTAAATTTGTCAGTATTAGGTCGCCATCGCTCCGGGTAGTTCAAGTCGAAATTGATAATTTCCGCACCCTTATTTACTTGTCGTTATTGCTGGTGTTTTCAGTTTCTCTGATTTTTGCTCTGCTATACTGAGCGGGTGATGGGTGAAGTATAGTATTGCGGAAGAGTAAATTGGACCTTGGATGATCGTTTTCATTACTTGTGTTTGGCATTTCCTCCTTATGTACATTAAAAGATGTATCTGAGAGCCCGTAGACATTCTTACGATACACTAGCGGTGGTCCGCTGGCCAGGGACCACTAAAAATTGATCGGGCACTTGAATTCTAAAATGGGTCGTTATGTTTCTGTTTATTTCTAGCAATTTCATTAATTTCTTGTTCAACCACCAACATTTTAGATTTAAAGATTTTAGTGGCCTGCGAACAGGGCACCAGACAAAATAGTTATTGTCGAGCCCAGATACACACACACTAACACACACACACATTATATATACGGTATATATATATAGATATAGATATACATGTACATATACGTACATACTTACGTACATGTATATATATATATATATATATATATATATATATATATATATATATATATATACGTGGGCAATGGTGATATACATAATTTATATGAACAGGCCTTTGTCATCTTTGGAGTTTATCGCAGGCGTGATAACCCATGCACTTCAGTTTACTTTTATGTCTTTTTTACTCCATTTGATTGTAAAATAACGCTGAGGGAATCTTCACAAACTCTGGTCTCCTGCGATATCATTTTGTCATCATTTATCACACCTAATAATATACATACATATCTATATCAATATATATATTTGAAGAGTTTGTTTGCAAAAACCGATAAGTCCATATTTGCCAAATGGAGATATTTGCGATTAAAGGTCAAGAAAAATAAAGAGAATAATAAGACATTTTTTGCTTCTTTTGACCATAACTTCAAAAATATACCATTATATGTAGTGACCAATATGTCATTTCAAAGGTATTATTTTGTACTTTATGACAGAGATCGTACTTCAAAATCTTCAAAAATGGACTTATCAGCTTTTGCAAACAAACCCTTTATTTATATTATATATATTATATATGAATAACAGCAATTAGTTTCTGCTCGGAGTCCTAAGAAAGTATAGATTCACAACAGTATTTCAATATAGAAACTCCGTGAGAGACGTAGTTTTGACGAATTTTATTATATATTATATATAAATATGTATATATATATATTACATATATTATATTTCATATATATATATATGTATATATATAAATGTGAAACGTATATATATCAATAACTCACATCCAGTGAATGTGAATCACAGTTTCCACGTGAAAGGTCTTACTTTAGGCAAGAGTATACATTGTGTTCGTAACATCAACCTGTGAAATACGGGACAAAGTTCTCTCTCCCTCTCTCTCTCTCTCTCTCTCTCTCTCTTCTTTTATACTGATTCTCAAACCGATTCAGAAAATTGTTAAAGACGCGAACAAGGAGACACCAGAAATCATGCGTGCCATGATTTATATCGTTTCATTGTCATTTAAGTGAGGTATTAGAACTTGGTTACTTTCGTCAAAACTCTGCACCTTATAGTTTGTAACTTACTTTGCTATAGTACAATGCTGATGTGAGAAGGGTTGTTTCTCTCTCAGTAATGTACGGCCAAAGGTTGACTCGGATCTATGGGAAAGGTTATGAAAAGATTACAGCGGAAGCACGGAACATATGACCGGACTCTCTTGGGTTGTTAAATATGGACTTCAATGCGAGCACTATACACACATGCAAGGAGGGATGAGAGAAGCAGTTCTGGATAGATCGCATGTTAATTGTCGAACTGTTATAAAGATGTCTTTTAGATGGTTAGTCAGAGTTATTGGATGAAGAAATTGAAAAGTGCCTGAAGGCATATATAGATTAAATATAAGAACTGTTGAGCTTTACTAGCGAAAATCTCATGAGTGACAAACTAACATAAGAGAGCATATCCAAATGATTAAACCGCAATGAGTTAATAACAATCCTGCATAAACAAATTAATTGTTCGCTCAGTTGAAAAGAATATTGCTTACACGAAAAGAATCATACGCTATGATTACATGGAGAATCATGTAAAGAAATAACAAAAATACTGTTTAGATAATCAGTGAATAGTATGTAAATGTGGGTCCCTCCATTTTTCGATATTTTGTGTAATGTTATATCGTCTATATCACTTCAGTCAAGTTTCATTACAACATTATTTGTTACCCCAATGTTCCACAATTATGTTCTCTTTTCAATTTTACTTTGTTTTGATTATGTAACCTTATTCTCTGTTACCAATGTAAGTGAAATGTTTATGTTCTTTTCGAAAAATGAAATAAAGTTTGAATTGAATTGAATTGAATTGAATAATAAATAAATAGATAAAATGCACAATTAATCAACATAATAAGGAATGGGTGGCAAATGGCAGGCTAGTACATTCGCTGGGTGACTAGATGCATGAAAGATGAAAAAGGAGAAAAGCATGAAAAATGCTGATGAGAAAACGAATAATTTATAGAAACTACAATTGTAGTTTGAAAAAGTAGGGCCTACTTAAACTTATAACAAGAGGCATCTTTCCCCTACAACACCTAGGACAGATACAACACAGATTTTATTGCAGAAAGAATAGACAAACTTTACGTAATAAGGTAGCTTGTCTTTTGTCCCATATCAATAACCACTCGCTTTTTCAAAGCTTGGATATTTTTTTTTCATGAATAAATGTCCATGGATGCTTGTCATTTCAATCGCACTGTGCTATTGTTAGCTGAAGGTAATGAGATTAGCCGATATAATTAAATCATTTTGACATCTGTTGTGCAGGAAAGTGGACGCGGCCCAATGCAATGTTATCCACGCAGCTTATGGAATACAACGATTGAATACGTTCGAGCAACAGGTGGAGGAAAAACAAAAGTCAGTGCGAAAATGGGTATTTACTCTCGTATTCACATGTATATATGCATGTATATATCTATCTTTTCATTCTTGAAGCGCCATGAGCACTGAAAGGTGGACCTGTGCGCTATACAAGTAGCCACTATTATTATAATTATTATTAATAATAAGGCAGCACAAAATGTAAACAACAATATGATTATATTAAAGGAAAAAATTAATGAACGAAAATGAATATGAGACCTCGTAATGCAAGCTGAATGTGTGGATCACTTATTTACAATATAAACATGACAGGTTATACTTACGAAATCCACGCACTGTAAGTAATCGTCATTGAGCACTTGAATAGAAAATAGAATAAAAGAAAGTAAAGAATACAGCAAATATATAGATAGGTGTACTGTGCTTTATTTCAAAGCAAACTGTATGATATTCAAAGTGACATTATTTATGTTGTTCGTTCTTATATCGTCTTAAACTGATTTGATCTGATAAAACATCAATTATGAAATATTATTTTCAAGCAATATATTGATGATACACTAATAATCATTAAAATCAAATCAATTCATAAAACTAAAATGATCTCAAAAAGTTATTATCATTTTGCTTTGTTTTGTTTTCACTTCTTCTTGTTTTTCCCCTCTCCATTAGACGCGATGGCGCGCATGTTATAGAAATGTCCTGGCATAAAAGGGCAGTAACTAATGATTTATAGAGGGAGGGGAGGGGGTGAACAAATATCACGCACAATAGAGTGAAACCGTAGCAATCACGCACGTGTACTCAGCGAAGTTACTTCTTTGTTCATTCTAATATCACAACTATATCTAAACGCCACCATGTAAACGCAGTTGCCAATTTTCCATGTATCCCTCAAGTTAATTACGGTATTCGTCCATGAATTAGAGAATGTTCTCTTTTACATCCGCTGGAAACTTGGCAGTTCTTCAAAAAGATACACACATAATTTTTGAACTATGCCAGGAATGTATCCCATCAAAGGATATAAACATGGGAATGTAAGTATTGATGAAATTGATGATACTTCGTGTTCTGACTGATTTTATCAGATACTATTTTTAATGAGTTTATTAACAACAAAATATATTAACATGAGAATACGTGCATATTTTCACTGCTTGAGTCATGCGAGTATGGCGACATGTATGCAATAAACAAAGATATGTACAGACAAAGATACGTACATACATATTTCTATTACATACGTACACATCTACCTTGATTGTTTTGATTTCTCTTCATTTTGACCAAAAAAAAAATAGAGTCATCCAAAATATTATGCGTATTACTAACTTTGATTTTTTTTTTTAATTAAGAAATGTTGAACAGTTGAAAGAAGTGAGGAACGAATGTTAGCACAAGTGAAGTGCTAGACAAGTCGCGAATGACTCACCATATATATATATATATATATATATATATATACATATATATATATATATATACATATTATATATATGTGTGTGTTTGTGTGTGTGTGTGTGTGTGTTACCAGAGAATAAAAGAGAGTCAGAACATAGTATCACACTGCGAATTTAGTTTATAATAAAGTTATACTATGTCATCTACCTTTGTTAATAAATCAAATTTTAGATTTTCACGAAACAAAAACCTTATTCTTTCCTCTCGAGTACTCTAGGGCAAACGATTGCAAAACGTCGGTCCTGCAAAGGAATTAGCATGTGTTGTTTTAAATCTAATGAGCCTTTACCATGGAATGCTCAATACCACTGGTTCTAAAGGCAATAATTCATCATATTGTATGATATTGGATTAAAGAATGTGGGAAATCCCCTTTTTGCTAATAGTTTATATATGTTTATGCTCTTTTAGGAATAGTGGCTTAGAACTTGTTCGAAGTGGAGATAATGTATTTGCTCTCAACATCAAATTTGGCATTGTGTGGGGTTCTCGAAATTATATATCGAGAACTTATATTTCCCACAACAGGAGGCAACGTACTCTGTAGAGCGATGAATAAGATGGAAGGGGGTTTGCACGTGCCGTTGTGGGGGAGGGGGCGGGGCAAGCCTTGAAACAATAGACATGGCATTCGCGGTATGCGGTAAAGCGAAGGCTGACGAGGTTCGCATCAAGTCTCATGAAACAGGGAGGCATGTTTTTCACAAGACAGTACCGCGTGGCGTACACCTCATACGTTCCTGACACGCAATGTTGACTTCGGCAATATGCGGTATTTTTGCATTTCTTTTGTCTTCTTCTTTTTTTCATATACATGTACTCATTTAATCCAGCATTGAATATTTAGTCCAATTCAATTTAATTCAGTTTAATTCAATTTAATTTAATTTAGTTCAATTTGATTCAATCAAATTCAATTAAATTCAATATGATTCAATTTAATTCAATTCAGTTCAATTTATTTCATACTTCTGATATCATGTTACATCGAAAATAATGTAAGCATAAATTTCCGTACTTTGTCAATAGTAAACAAACCAAGGAATACACACACAAATACATGGTATTAGATAAGTGTACACAATAGTTTCGATGATATCGTGATCAATATCGATATTACAAAGCAAATGTTGTGCAATAATATAAAAGAAGAACGAAGAACGCAGAATGAATGAGAAAATTCAGACCAGATTGAATAATAATACCAAAGAAAGGAAATGAGATATATCTACACAATCTGATGTAATCTAAAGATGAGCCACGATTGTGATCTAGTTTTTAATTGTTTTCAGAACATTATTGCACCATTGCATATTATTTACTTTGGCATGCACAAGACGAATATTGCATTGGACTTATTGCAAGTATTCAGATTAAACACATAGTAAAAGAAAAAAAGAAAAAAGAATCACACTTGCTCTGTAATAAATATATATATATATATATATATATATATATATATAATATATATATATATATACATATATGTATATATATATATATATATATATATATATATATATGAAGAGTTTGTTTGCAAAAACAGATAAGTCCATATTTGCCAAATGGAGATATTTGCGATTAAAGGTCAAGAAAAATAAAGAGAATAATAAGAAATTTTTTGCTTCTTTTGACCATAACTTAAAAAATATACCTTTATATGTAGTGACCAATTTATCATTTTAAAGGTATTATTTTGTACATTATGATAGAGACCCTACTTCAAAATCTTCAAAAATGGACTTATCGGTTTTTGCGAACAAACTCTTCATATATATTATGATTATGTGTGACGATGTTGATATAATATGTGAATGTGTGATTAATCACTTAGCTATCCGCAACATCGTGGGCTGCCCACTCTGTCATTCATTGCCTGTGCGGAATTTTATTTATCAAAATCCATTTCGTCTAGACTTTATATCAAAGGCTCAGTTAAAGTATGACGACGCAGAAAGAACGACTATTTACGAATTATAGTAGCCAGGAATAAAATTTGCAGGTCAACTACCAGTCATATTCATGTTTCGTGGGCACCTTAATAACCGAAGTTGTTCGCGACAGCCAGAAAGTTTGCACCAAACAATCTCCCACAAAGCAACATTTATTTATGCAAAATAAACTCCAGGTATCCAGGTAAGTACATTCATTAACTAAAAGGAGTAAGTGAATAGAATACCTCATCAGAAGGTCATTCAAGGAAAAACAGCTTCAATGATTCCAAGATATAGATTAGATGATTTATCAAAATGAAACTAAAGAAATGACTTCATAAAGTGAAGAAAAAGTCAAAATTGTATTCTAGTTAAAGAACAGGTGTGAAGAAAAAAATTGATCCTCGTGGTGCGCACGCTGGTGGCTGTCAGTACACACGCCTCTGGCCTCCTCGTCAAGCAGCGCGCTCGAAAATTAGATTTGCAACATCGAGCCATAACTTCCGCGGGAGAGCTAAAATTGCAAACACGGCCCAGGGGCGTTTGTTTTCATTGCAAAGTAACTTTAAAAGGGAGGAAAGAGAGGGTAGCAGAGAGGGGAAGAAGGGAAGACCAAGAGTTTGGCTTTGGCTTTCGCGTTGATATTCCAACAGTCTGCCTGAATCGTTTGAGATTTAAATATCTGGGCTAAGGGATCTGGATTAAGAAGACGAGGTTCTAGATTAACTCGCAACCTCACTATGCTCACTATACTCTGTAATGGCATGCCCTCATTTTTGTAATTCCTGTAGGTCTTATGACTTGCATTTTGTTTGATAAAGAGAAAAAGACTCCTATCACTGACGAAAATAACAGTGTGGGACATGGTCTTCTCAGAGCTACTGCAACATTCGCACACTGAAAATCAGGAGATTCCACAAAGCAATCAGAGATATTTCAAAGGTCAAAAATAATTCCAAATCAGGGAGATTTTGATATTCTCCTATCCAGACATGAAGACATATTTCTATTTTCCTACATTCTACACATGAGATATTCTGCCGGTGACATTAGATGGCGCGTGGAGACGCCAAGAGACCCTTTGCGTGAGGGGCGGCAGTTTATGGTTTCAGAAAAGATTGACTTACATAATCATTTTGAAGATGATATTGTCTGTACCAAAAGTGTGTCAGTTGAGGAAAGGTAGTCATGTGTTTCGCATGTACATACTTTGTTCTCTCTTTCTATTTTACGTTTTTGTTGTTGTCGTTTTTGCTCTGAATTTATCTCATAGCACAATACTACTTTAAGATCAGTACGAGTTCCGGAATAGGAAGACACGGTTATTTATACCCATAATGCTTGCTATGTCGAGATGTTTCCGACAGTGGAGAAACTTTTACATCTATGGAGTATAGATATGAAATGCACGCACACACACACACAAAATCACACACATAACAAATACCCCTTCCTCCCCCCCCCCAAAAAAAAAATAAAAATAAAAGAGAGAGAGAGAAAAAAAAATAATAATGAATGAAAATTTTTAAAAAAATTTTCCTGACTGGTGACCTTTCTCACCAAGTGATCATCTCTTTTTGCTAAGGTATATGAAGCTTATCGCCCAGTCAGGAGGACATATTTAGCATTCCCATGTGAGGTGGAAGAATAAGAGCCAAGAATGGTATTGTACGCTGATGGCAATCTTTGTTCAAAACAAGCGAGAGTTGTACTCACTTAAATATACAAAGTTAAAATAGGTCTTCCTTTGTCCGTGGCAAAGCTATGTTTTAGCTGAGCCACATATCATAACAGTTACCGATGACTGTCAATTAGCACCTTTCAAAATCCAAACAGACAAGCAAGATGGCAAGAGATAAATGGTCATGGATACACACACGCCAGACGTGTTAATGCTCGGGAGACACGGTGGTTCCATTGGCGTAGACATCCATATCACGTGACCCGGAGTGTGTGTTTGTGTGTGTGTGTTACTTGCTACTGCTCCTGCCGCCGCTGCATAAATACCCTCGCACGCGCGAGCTCGGCGAGCAGTTGCGGGCGAGAATTGATTGTTGGCACGACGTCTTGGTTTGCATGCTACGCTATGAATCAGATGGGTGTGGACTTAGCCTCGTCCTCAGTATAGATAGAATCATGCATCATGTTCCTTAGAATACTACCCTTATAACCTTTGGTGTCACTGTGGGATCTTGTTGTTCGGAAGTACCCGCGATAAAACTGAATCATGGCAGCGGAGAGAGCAAGACAACTTTGCACTGTCGTCTGCTTCTTACAGCTCTGGATGCTTTTGAAGGTGGAAGCAGTGAGAAACTCTGGAGAAAAACATTATACGGCGGGAATATTCGGCCACACTGTGACTCTAATATGTGACATGAGAGGCCGTCCGAACAGAAATCCCGTGATGTGGTTTTCTGTAGATACGCAGGCCTACATCAGCAGGAACGAACGATTGTTTCCAACTCTGGATGAGGATCGAATAAATCGATACTCAGCTTGGGTCGAACCTGATCTTCATCAATACATGCTACGCATTGATGGAATTTCAATACGAGATGGCGGGAAGTTTGTTTGTGGTTCTAGTGGGCACCAGAGTAAACAGTTCATACCACTTTGGGAAACTACTCTTGCTGTCTTCCATCCACCTGAAGATGCGACATTATCGTGTGAGTTATCGTACCTACCTGTTAGTGGAACAAGTGATCGTGAAGTTGAAGTCGCTTGCAGTTGGAATATCGAATTGGTCAATGTTATGGTGGAGATTTTCCAGGGACGATCTCAACTCGCGACAGACCTTGAACTGGAGGGTCGTAAGATACACCGCATGAAGATGGAACGCTTTACCAGAAATAATAACTTTCGCTGCATTTTGATACA
Organism: Diadema setosum; assembly: GCF_964275005.1. Taxonomy (NCBI): domain Eukaryota; kingdom Metazoa; phylum Echinodermata; class Echinoidea; order Diadematoida; family Diadematidae; genus Diadema; species Diadema setosum. Next base: position 4,636,061 of record NC_092691.1, on the reverse strand, counting down.
CCCTGATCAGAGCCGCCAGATGACTTCATGCCGGGTTCCTCAGAGAGATCCAGCACCCTTGGTCCACATCACACCCCTTGTGCAGACCACATTCTCGGGCTCGGATGCACACTTCTCGTGTGCCACACATGGTCCGCAGAGGGGGCCCAACCTCATATGGACGCCAAACTGTGTAAATGCACCAGGTCTGGATGTGTGTAAACGAATGAGTCTCGTCAATGGCGGATCTCATCTGAAAATATCAAACCCTAGACTGGAGGATGACGGGATGTTGATACAGTGCTCGGTTTTAACCAATAATGGGTTGATGTCGGCAGGAGTGGCTCAGCTGCGCGTTGAGGCTACGTCCACGACGGTTGGTGACGAGCGAGTTAGAGGAGGTACGCCAAAGAGCGAAACAACCAAAGGTGACACGGCGAAGGGTGACACGGCTAAGGGTGAGTCGGCTAACGGGGAGACGGCAAGGGGTAGCACTCCCACAGGAGGAGCAGCCGGGGGTGGAAGACCTAGAGGTGGAACGGGAAGGGGTGAACCTGGGGGAGGTGGACGGGGTAGAGGTAAGGACAATAACAGGCCTTCTTGGGGTAGGAATGGTAGGAATAACCGTGGGAAAAGTGGAAAAAGTCCAATGACCACACTTGAAGCGGAACCAATATATCCCTCACCCACCACTCATCCCGAGACAAGTTCTTCAAATCAGACAATGTACGCCACTATCATCCCCGTGCTCGTAGTGGTCGTTCTCCTAATACTGTTAGCTTACATGTGCATGTCGAGAATACGAGCCCTGATCGGAAGGAGGAAACAGCCCGACGAAGCAGGGCACAATCGCCTGTACGACCACAATGGCCCGAGCTCTTATCTGACAAAGAGAAAGATGATCGACGTCGTTCGCGCCATTCCTCGGTTCTTACAGAATGCTGGGAAGCCGCACTCCACAAGACGAAAGACCGCGGCCCAGACCCCTCCACTCCCCGTCTCGACGGCCTGGACTTCTCGGGGCTCCATGCTCCATTCGATGTCACCCGATTCCATCTCCTCAGACTTTTTGCGAACCACGGCGCTCACGTCAGCATCCACTGCCTCTGTGCCGCTCTCCCCTCCACCGAAACCCCCTCCGAAACACTTTGCCAAGGGAAAAGAGGAGGTGCAGTACCAGAATACCACTCACACGCTCCAGGGCGAGGTGCCTCTTCTTGATCCTAAACTGGTGCTGATCAGCCCCAGCAAGAGATACGACTTCGTACGTATCTCGAATGACATAACACGGGGATACACAAACCTCAGACCGGATGCAGTTCTGCCCATGAGGTCATCATATTCAGAAGACGACTATGGATACCTTGTGCGAGGCGCGAAAAAGAACAGAAGGTACTGAAGGGTCATGTTCTCTCGAAAATAACATGTGGATCTATATTTTGTAACGTTATCTTGGAGGTACAAATCATACGTTTGCGTCGTTTTGAATTCTACACCCAAAAACTATTGTGTATTATTCATAAAAGCGACTTTTTCGGCATGGATTCCGTTCACCTTGTTCGGCAGTGAAATGCGCACTCTTGCAGATTATTTGCATTCTTAATGAACATTTTCACCTTAATGAACAAAGGATGACGTTCTACTTTCACATTTCATGTGATTAATTCGAAATGCCTTGAAGCCTGGTAAACGTATGTATTCAGTGACGGAAAACAGTGTCCCTGCTGAAGACGTTTCTGCATTGGCTACCTTTCATTGGAAAGAAATCGATGTAAACCATTTTTCAAGTGTAAGAGGATGTCTCCCAATTCAATGTATTATTTTCGCGGTGTACACCCACTCGTGCTGTTTGTTGTTCTCATCTTCAGCTTCCCCCATCGAGAAGATTATTCACATGCCATTCTAGTCATCTGAGCATATCAGCCCTTTATTCTTGTCTTCCTTTTCTGTATGTCCAATCTCTTTGTAATATTGCTATTTAGCCAGAGCCTACGTTTAAAGACACCACAAAACCCTTAAGATGCATACTTGGTCCATGAAAGCGTTTTGAAATTGACAATTACCTTCAATATATGCTTGAAATACCCCCAATGAATGACTTTTATTATCATCAATATAGACGCCGCGGCAATTATATTTAGCTAGTCACACACACTCGTTGACTTAGAGGGGATTAGAGGGGTACAATGAGCGGCTCGTCGGTAACCAGGCACACTCACGCGGTGTAATCTTGATGACAGCAGTGGTGGTGTACCAAGGAAATCTTGGCTTAGGTTCTAATTCATCTTGCTGCCTGAGGGCGAGGTGGTAGGGAAATGCCTCAGGACAAAGAACTGAAATGAAACGATTTTGAAACATTCATTTTCTCTCCCCCCCCCCCCCCCCTCCTTCCATTTCTTTTTCTTTCGCTTTAATATATAAACATCTCTCCATATCTCTTTTTTCTCTCTCTCTATCTTTCTCTTTCTCTAAAGTGCTCATACCATCGCACATAGTATTTCCAAGGGTCAGAATGATTATTTATTGTGATTATATTGTATGTTCCCCGAAGGGAATTTCAAAAACTCAATCATACCACTCTGTTTTATCATGTGTCATTGCTGTTGGTATGTAAGTGTGGGTCCTTATATTGATAGCTTTGTGAACATTCCATACAAGCCGTGTCACTCTAGTTGATAATATCCCATATTGAATTAATGTTTGTGAAACCGGATTCATAGCACAACCTTCTTGTTTCACACCTTAAAGTATATATGATAAAAGTGTGACATCTTTGCCAATGCCTCTGAAGAAGTGCCTGAATTAAGTTACCATCTTACTTTTATCATTTGTTATTGGTTGGTATTATTTGTAGGCATTGTAAGAGATTGCCTTGCTGTGGATATCAAGACCTCGTATGTTTACAACCTGCTGCTTTGTCACAAAAGTTTGCCCTGTGAGTCAATTCCTGTAGACTAGAACAGAATATCTCAAAAATAAAAATATACTTTTAAAGATCACGGGAACTCTCTGAATCAGTGCGCTGGTATGTCACAACGCCAAGTTGGCGTACTCTCGTAATCCGTAGTCCGTAATCCGCCCCTCCCGGTCAAGCTTTAGGACCACTTGGTAGCAGTTCAGGTACGTACGGTGTTAACTCACTCCGGTGCCATGAAACATCAATGTATGAGGTGGCCATTAATCCTGGATTCAGGATAGTCCGTCATGTGGTCCGCTGAGAAACATAAGGAAAGCGACTAATTAGTAAAGGCTGTTGACCGCTGGTGGACAGTTTCTGCACCGTTGCCAATGTTGACTTGCTGCGACTTAAAAAGAAAGAAAGGTCCGTGCTAGTTTGAACAGTGTTTGAAACTGACCTACCACTCTCATCACACCATGGCCACAAAAGTGATGGAAAACATATGAATTTAATCAGATTGTACACTCAAAGAAAAGTTGGAAAGACTAAGACGTTTCTATTTTGAGAGTTGTTAGTTTTGCTTTGTTTGTTTTGTTTTATTTTGTTCAGTTGTTTGCTCAACGTTGCTGGATACTCCGTTTGTTTCTGTACCATTTGCCTGCTTTTTGTTGTCAAAGTGTTGCTCTGCTTTCTTGCCTTGTGGTGAACAAATTTAAGAGTTTAAGGCTGAACAGCCGCTGAATTTAATTTTGAATAAACATGTTACTGTCTGCCAAGTCAAGTGCGATTAAATAAAGAGACTGAACTACAAGAAGCCACAGTATCTGAAGTATCTTTTTACGTCTCGGCCAGAAACCAAACTTGATACAGCTTCAAGATTGTATTTTACGTGAATTGCTTATTTTATTTGGTTTTTATTTAATTATTTTTATTTATTTTCTTTGTACTTGTATCAATTCTCTATGTTATATTTTCAATGTAAAACTTTGATACTTCGAGCCAAACAGAGAGCAAAGAATAACACAAAAATAGCCAATCCTGTTATGACAATAGGTATTACTTAAAGATGCAAGTGATGCAAATTCTCAGTACAAATTCAATTCAGTGCGTAATGACAAGATACAACCTTAATCATACTATCAGATGCAGGAACCAGTATTGGTTGTCGTCGTAAAAGAAAGTTTAAGAAGTCGATGAAGTTCCAGATTGTTGAGGGTTCATGAATCTTTATGATGTCGGAGAGAATTTTTCTTGGCAACAATTTACGCTAGATTTTAGCCAAAGTACTAATTTTGTAAAAACAAAAATGATAACGTTGTTGTGATTAACTTGTATCAAAGCGAACTTCGACTGTTTCAACGTGTGCTATAGTATAATGAAAATATTATGGTCGCCTATAATGGAGAGCATCCGGCATGAGACTGCTCTCTATAAGAAGAGGAACGGATGTAATTGCGTAACATGGTCTGCCTATTATTTGAACTTTGCTTAACTTGTCTCATTTTCAGCAAGGTAACTGTGTTGCAGTCGTCTGTTGATTGATATCATGTAATATGTCTAGAACAGAATTACACCTTTTTTTTTTTTGAAGTGAAGAATGAATATTGTGTATGTTATACTTCAATGTTTGTGGTAAAGGTATAAGATGACATGGCCGATGTAAGACTGACAGTTTGTTTATAAAGTCATGTCATGGTAATTTATGCAATTCTTGGTTTCCCGTATATAGTCGATATTGTTGAAAGTAATTTGATAATGTCTTAAGGCAATATACTTTCCACAATATCAGGAGATAGTTAAATGTTGTTCAATTCTTCATTTTTTGCAGTTAAAGCTTAATACCACAAGAGAAATGAAGGTCGTAAAAAGTCGTCGTATTAGGAAAAAAAGTAGGAAAAGAAAAAAAAAATAAAACAATTGATATTAAACAAGACATCCAGTGTTTGGTTTGGTTTTCCGATCTTTCTGATTCTAAGTCTATCTGTTTGTAACTCCTTCGTAACTTTGAGCAAGTTTTGTTTTGAGTGTGTTACCTTAAAACTCATCCAAATAACATAAAAATGTAAATAATGTACAAACAATAAAACTGGTCATTATGATATACACAGACGCCCACATGTCTTTGTCATCATTTATGTCTGTGGTTATACCTCCGGTAGATTAAAAACCAACAAGTATATCAGCATTGGAGGAAAGGAAAACATTCAAAGTTCACGTGTGTTTCCGGAAATGCACCTCAGGCGACAAGCTGCGTGATTATGACCACATACTCACCTTCGACTGATGTAAAAATTAAAGACCAAGTCTTTCTGAATTATACACAACACACACATACGCACACACACACACACACACACACACACACACAAATACGCACATACACGCACATACATATAACTATTTATATATACATCTATAATTATTATACGAGAGAGAAAGAAACGATTTAAAGGCATAATTTACCATTTGCAGATGATAGTACTTTGGAATAGCTGTAATATGTGAGTTAGGGGTAGCAACAACCACTGTAAAAATTCGAATCTGTATAATCGATGTTATACGTATTGTTAAATACACAAAATGTGAACAATAGCTATAATAAAAAAATGTTTCCAGACTAAACTGTCTACAGCTATGGTTTATTGAGAAAAATTTTGATATATCCTTATATTAAGGGCTTTAATGCAAAAATTTTATAGGTAGGATGTTTTGTGATACAACAGACCTACACGTGTGTATCAAATGTGATATCTTGATTTTTTTTTTTAATCACTGCTCCCAACGGTACACAATACCTTTAAGAGATTAATGTGTTTGTTATACATGACTGTATTTGCAGCGGTGTGATAGGTGAAGCGGACATTGGTGATTATAGGAGAGTGTGTGTGTCACTGGCCAACAAAATTTAGCTTTATCTGTTGGTGATTATCTGTCAAAAAAAAAAAGAAAAGAAAAGCGGGGGTGGTTTAAGGCTATCGTGCATATTCCATTTCCAGATCAGCATTGCTGAGACACAACTTGCTTGGAAAGACAGGTCCTAAATCCGATAGATTACAACAAATAAAAAGGTGCAATGATTGAACGTCGAAAAATAAAGAAAAAAAAAAACAGACGAAAATTGACCATCCTCCCCTCAAAGAGAAAAGGAAAAAAGAGAGATAAAAAGTTGATGCCACGACAGCATGGGTTGCGGTTGCCTAATTAGGCTTTTCACCGTCTGCTTATTTCTAGAGATACTCTTCTTCTACAAGTTCTAAAAGATAGAATATCAACATGTTCAAGAAACATAACATTTATATATAGGAAACCGAGCATTTGCCTGTGTAGCCCCCAAACTATTATATGGACTTACTTACTATTATAAATCAAGACATTCTTAAACTCTGTATGGCATTTTTCAAAATAAGGCTTCAAAAAGAACTCATATAACTGTTTACTTGTTAATCTCATGAGGAACTCCTGCAGTGCCAAATATACGCACTTATATAGGTTTTACGTTTTTATTGATAGATCATTATAATCATTTTCGCTGATCTCGTGAAGCGGTAGAAAATATTGTAAGTTTTATGCTGTCAGCTAATCATGTCTGGGTTAATCTAAAACATGCAAAAAGACTGACACAGGTAAACAGTTGGTTGATAGTCCGAATAAGGTATATTGTAACCTACTTTTCCCGATAGAATGAAAATGATTATAATTTCAAAAGGTTGATTAATTTTCTTGTGATGGTAAACATTCATAAGTTGATTATTCGACACACCCCCGAGACAACGTCCAAAGTTTGATACTTGCAAATGATTGACAAATTACGCAGTACCCTCTGCATGCGGTAAGGATTAGAACCAACAGTTGCTGTCGGGCGAAAGCTCGGTGGTCTAGTGGAGATGACGCCAGTCCGGAGATCAGGAGGTCGTAGGTTCAAATCCTGCACGAGCACGTGCGGCCATGATTTTTATCATGGCTGCTACTTAAACACTGATCAATTTAGTGCTTATTTACTTCGATGTAGGGCAATTTGTCAATCAGTTGCAATGAAAGACATCTTAACGGAAGAATTTCATGAATTTGAAGATTGATACTTGTATAGTAAAACTGTTTGTCTTTGAAACTTTAAAAACAGGTTTCAGCCAGCGTTTCCAATATACTCTGCATCACCCTCATGATTTGGTTATACAATGTATACCGTGTCCTTAGTTGATAATTATAATGAATGCCACATAGTATTATGAATGACTAATGACACTGTGATATGGCGTGGACGGTGGGATAGGACAGTTTTAGTGTTCAAGGCTGCAAGTATGTGAAGCTTTACTTGGTCAAACTGAAGCCCTTCCGTGTGATCATGTCCTGACTATTTTGCTTACAATAAGCATTGATTACTATAGTGATATTCTATATTCCGTGTGGTGCGTTTCAACTGATCGCACGAAGATTACTATAATTTATTTAGTGTCATGGATGGTAATGAGTAAATCCAGTCCAATCAAATCAAATCAATCTAGTTCCAGGGAACACACTTTTTAAGCGGGGATGGCTCTCGCAAACAAACATGTTATCTATGTAGTACAATCAATAACTACCTTTTGTCAGAATCGTGGAGAAACTCTTGTGCGTCATTAGGAGGATAACTGATGGTCGACTCAGTTAATTCGTATTATACATGAGCCTGGAGAGAAGACTACGGGCTGATGACTTTGCAGGTCTAGGTGTGATCCATGAGGATGCCCCCGGAAGGAATTGAGAATGTCAACGACGAAGGTAAAACGCCCGCTGCCGAATCAAGATAATCCAAAACAGAAATAACGGGGGACTCCTCGTGCCATCAAAACATTTCTGGCCTTCAGAAGACATGAGAGACGATGTCATAATCTTACCAGCCCAGAGAGAAAGGGGAAAAAGGCTTGTAGGTAATATATAGGTCAAGTTGGCATTGATATTAGATAACATAGGTTTAGTACACAGCTGTGCCTCCTAAGGTGATGAAAATCCAACCTGGATGGCCTTATTATACATTTTGGAATCCCACTTCTCCTTCAAGTCTTATACCCTATGTTTTATTTTCTCACAACAAATTTCTATACAGTCATACTTCATGTAAGTGATACGCCAAATTAGCCTCACTACCTTTCACTTTCTTTATTTTTTTACGTTGCTTTCTACTCCCTTTTTCTTCAATATGATGAGTTGTTAATTTGTATCTGTATGTTTTGACTCAGCTCCTGTAATTTTGACCATTGAAAGCCATCGTTCCTCTTTTTCAAATTTTCGGTGACATTCTATTCTCATGTTGTTATTGTTTATGAGTTTATATTTCCATTTTCAGGATTTTTTTTTTTTTACAACAAATTCATTTGACTCCATACAAATGAAAGATATCCGCAGATCACAATGACTATGCATCCAATTATTTGGCTACGGTAGATCCCATCGCATTTGAATCCAACATCCAATTTTGCTCACTGCATGGTCAGTATGACTGTATTCACATGGATCGTCGAATCGAAATTGCATCGCGAGGTGTCGGATTGACTCAGACATACCATTATACAGGGTCATTGGGTCAACATAATTCAAAATGGTAAGTCATCAACAACAGGCAAAATTTGGTCCGAGGTCAGACGTGACGCGTCATAGAGAAAAATAAAGGAAATGCTAGTGTGAGGAAAATTAGTGACTGGCAATCGTATGACACACGACACGTCAGGAGGTTCAAGTTTGAATAAAGACAAATGTAAACACAGTAACCTATAGTAATACTTCTGGAGATATGAAAATTATCTAGTCATCGTTGGCGTGACTAATTTGGGGTGTATACGACAATGTGGCTAACTGAATTTAGTTATCAGGAGTCCTTTTTTCCTATTCTTCTCACTTCTTTCTCTCTCTGTCTCTCTTGTGTTTATCTATTTATTTATTTATTGTTGATTAAAAGTTGCCGAAATTTAGGCTAACTTGTCTTGTCATGAGCTAAACCAAAATATTCACTTGATCTTGGAGGACAAATGAATATACGTACAGCCACATTTACTAATTTTACTAGTAATTGTATAGAGGATTTGTTAGAGAGATTTTGCGATATAGATTTCTCATGCTTTATATGAAAATGTGCACTTTGTTGTATTCGAATAGATTCATAAATCAAAGGTTAACGCAAAACTGTGAACTTCTGACCAAAAATCATACTAGATAAGGTTGAGACATTGATTTTGTTGAACATGAAAATAAATACATGTAAATGCCGATAAATGAATAAAATGAATGGATGAATAAATCAGTAAATTAATTACTCTAATGAACTAATCAATGAAATACTGAATGAATTAATTGATAAATTAATCAATTAATGAGTACGTGAATGAATGAATGAATAAATAATTGAATAATAAATAATGAAAACAAAGGCTTCTCTCCGAAGGGTAACCTCTTGCACGTGCTTGCCATTGTTACCACCTCTCCCCTCTCCTGACATTGCCACGAACCCACTTTCACACCCGGATCGAAAGTGACTAAGTCCATGGGTAAAGCATCTATACTTAATAGAGCGATGTGCGAGGCCAGTATTCTATTCGGATTCAAGCTCTTTTGTGTTAATTAATTCATAAAAGTCCATAAACCACAATTCTGTGGTTTGGTACTGTATTTGCTTTTTTCGTTTTGTTTTGTTGTGTTATGTTTTGTGTTGTGCCGTTTTGTAATATCATTGTCACTATGTAATAGAATTATCCGAAGCCACTAAATCACTAAATTTATAACTGATTTTAAATTGGCAACAATAGAAGGTTATATTTGATATAATAGGAGCGTATCTATAGCATTTTAAACGGTTTCTATCTATCATTTTGTGCAGATTAAATCGATTTAACCAGTTTCATTTAGCCTTATGACTTTCTCCAACGTTTATGAAGTAAAATTTGGAGTCGCCAGTTTTGGTGAGATGAGAAGCTTATAGGATACAGCCTTTTTGTGAAATTGCTCCTCTTAGATTGTAACTGTAAATTATTTTCTTTATTGATAATGTTCCGTGTAATTTGTATAAAACAACTGTCAGTATTTTGTATTCATTAAGTTTATCAATTCTTCTTCAAAAATCCTATGATATGTACAAAGAAAAAAAAAATATCCGTATATTACGTTTGTCATGAAATTGCTGAAATAATCAAATCAGAATCAAAATGATAACTGATGCTGCCGCAAAATTGCCCCATCGGACTCGATGGTTATGCGAAGTTATGCGAATTATGCGAATTTTTTATGGTTATGAGAAGTAGAGGATAACATGAAACCCTGCCCTGCCCGAACTCCCCCCTACATGATGAAGGTTGTGCCCATTATCTGTGAATAGCAACCCCTTACCGTTCTGTGGTCCCGCGAGCGTTATCAGTGCCAAGGAGCGTCTTCATTCCGATGTCCTCCTAACGTGACTAATCTACATCGCATCTCTCGGCAAAGGGTTCCACGCGCTGATTCCGGCCTCATCTTGGCAGCCATGCCCCCTTTTTCTGCTTTTGAGGGAGGGAACGGCGATATCATTATCACCGTACCATCAGGTGGCTTGTATGTGATGCAAGAAATATTTATAGGAGGCTTGGCTAACTTGAAAGCCATGCTCAGAATAGCAGGATTGTCACATCATTCACATGAAATATAGCTTTCGTTGTATTTCCTCACAATGTGCGTCATATACAAGGTATAGGCCTACCTTTGATTTGTGTTGTGCACTGTATTGTATGCACATGTCCCTGTTCATTTTTCACCATAATCATATTGTTTCAAAACCTTTGAGGAAGTGGGAGGAGATGCTGTTCGAAGAATTTTCTTTCTGCACCCAAGCATTCATAAATCTTGCTACCTGAAATTATTTGAGAAGACAAAATGTGACACATAACAAATGAAATAAACCTACTTTGATATCAAAATATTCATCATTACCTCATCGTGTGAGATTTCGTAGTTTTCTTGTAGTGTCACTGTGAAAATTCACATTGCAACTGTAAAATCCCATAGATTGCATTGCTTTGTGTCCGAGCTTGATTCAAACTTGAACATTGTGTGAAATCATTGTTTAAAGAAATCGCTTTACATTCAGTTTATCACTGTTTATATTGTGGTGTTCTTTCAAGTTGGGAATTAAGAACAATTCGAAAAAAAAAAACAAGAAAGAAAAGTCATCAATGATTCGGATCACATTCATCATGAAGATGTGATTCATATACAATGCAATTTATACGTGTCCATTGATATGCTTGTCATTTTGCTGTTTCAATCGAAAGCGACTGTTACTCCCACTGAGGAATTACCCTCGACAAAATACTTTTCATTTGATCGAGTAAGATGAAGTCGTCATTCAAAGATAATTCAATGACACTTAGATCATTCTCTTCCATCTGCTTAATATACAGACAAAAGCATAAGAAATAATCGTTTTAATGTGACTTGGTCTATACATCTTAAATGCGGAAACTTGCATGGGGTTCACCTTCCCTTTGTCCATCTTGGGTGAGAATACATCCACATGCGCCCTGTGTGTTTGTGTAATGGCAGGATCACTAAGTGTTAAAGGGGATGGCTAGTAACTGATCAGTGGGAATCAGTGGGAATGCTGGGTGATGATTGTTCCAATCCTTGTGGGATTATATATCTATTGTTGTGTGAAAATTATTTGCTTCAGAATGGTCTCATATTCAAGTAATGTGCAGTTTAATGTTTCCAGGTTAGCATGCCTGCACAGTGACGGGGCATTAAACTGCACATTACTTGAATATATGAGACCGTTCTGAAGCATATAATTTTCACACAACAATAGATGGATAATGTACTTTTAAATGAATCCCACAAGAATTGGAACAATCATCACCCAGCATTCCTACTGATTCCCACTGATCAGTTACTAGCCATCCCCTTTAAGACCGCTGTGATCACAGCGCACTGCATTGTTTTAACCTTAACCCATTAGTAACTGAACCACCCGTCAGATTACTCCTTAGAACGCCCGAAACCGCCCGTCCGTTTTTGTTTTAAATACAGTTTTATGCTTTACTTTTTAATGTTCCCATATAGATTATATAATTATCTGATTTGAAAGAGGTCAAAAGTCAACAAAAGTATGTCAGAATTATTTCTGTGACACACAAGAATCGTGGTAAAGTCTTAATAGGCTCCCCCCCCCCCAGGAAAAAAAAACCACCCAACTTATATAATAGACAAAAATAAACATGCAGTGGAAAGTTGTCGAAAAGGGAGTAATATCGCTATGTCCTAATTCCAGAGAACAATAGGCCATTAAGTACGGAATCTTTAATTTATAAAAATGTTAGTTTTTATTTGTTTGGTTGGTTGTTTGTTTTTGTCTATTCATTTGTTTATTTGTTTTGTAGGACCTGGGTAGTGGGTGTCATGGTTTACTGCTGTGATTCAAAGGTTGCGAGTATCATTTACTGCCTTGCTCAGGCGCCAACCGCACATACAGAAGCTTGTCGTCTCAGATGACTAAATGTGAGAGTAGAAAATAATGCGTGATGAAGGTGAAAGAGGTTTATTATCCGCCGTGTGACCCAGAACAGTCGCATTCAGTCAGCACGCAAGGGGCTGGTGAGGCTGCCCGCTCAGGTCACCACAAATACGGTCCGGATATCCGCTTTTGTCACCAAAAACCTGATTTGTGTGCAAGAGTGCGGCAAAATAACACTGCCACGGGTTTCCGACATATGTTGATTATCTCGTCGAAAAGAGAGGGTTTTACTGTTGGTCAAACAGAGGAGAAATATGAAACGCTTCTGCAATTAGAACATCCTCAAGGAGAACTTAATTACCATTATCCTGTCCACCCAGTGCCTATCGGAGATCGCCTGAAACGCAAAAGAAACTAGTCGGATTTCCCCAGGTGAGTAAATACAGCGGTAGAAGTTTAAAACTTGTTGCAGGTGTGCATGGGCATGAAGGACATTAAAGGACAAGTCCACCTTCATAGACATGTGGATTGATATAAACGACATTAGGAAAATATAAAGAAAATTCAATATATTTTCACTTTTCTCGCATTATAAAAGAGCACTTGACTTCTTTCAGCAGGCAGGGGAAATAATATTACCCTTAGTATACATCATTGACAAGTCGAGGAAATGTGCACTTTTTCAAAAAATGAAATTTTGTGAAATTCTCTTTATATTTTTCTTATACTTGTATCGTTGTACGCATGTGATTTTATACACTGTAGTAGTCTTCTCATCCAGTAATGTCTGCGCAGATACTTTAAGCAAGTTAAAAATTCATAACTTTTGAACGCATTGTCCAATTTTCACCAAGCTTTCACTGATGTGTTCTTCTAATATTGCTGCATTCACTCAATCCACACGTATCAAGGTGGGCTTGTCCTTTAAGGAAGAGACGATACAAAATTGTGTATGTCGTGAAGAAATAGGTCAACAATCTTTATACAATGCGGTAACATATCTCTCGTGGAGGGATGTGATGACAAATAATGATGCAATTTTATGTGAGCAACAGTGACATATCTTGTAAGAGAGAGAGAAAAAAAAAACATGAAATTACTAACAGTTGAAAATGCTGATCTCAATGTTGCAGAACATCACTGATGTGACGAAGGGTGGAAGCCCTGTGTAAAACACAAGCCTTGTACTTTTCGCATACGACGACACCTTCACCTTTCCTTTTTCAGCCACATCGTCAGATTTTGCCATATCTTCCTTTATGAATCTATATATTGCTTTCATTTTGGCATGATTCATATTCTATTCATTGAATTCTCAGGGTGATTCCAGTGTCCCCCTTTTTATACTTGTGCCCTTTATTTTTTTAGATAGGGGTGTAAACTATTTCGACTCTCCCCTGCTCTCCTGATGAGATTCTGACAGAGATAGCGGTAAGTATGTCAACGATGACTTGTCTATCAAGTTGATGGCACCGGGCCATACATGTGCCATCATGTCTACAGGAAACATGGAGAGTCTCCAGAAACTATAATGGAAGACATTAAGAAGCCATCCGCTAATGAAACTGCGAAAACCAGCGCGCGCGTGCGGAGACACCGGGGCATCAACAAAGAAGAGTCGCCGAGGGACCCGGTTGGTGAGAGCTGACGGGGAGACACTCATTTCCCGGGTACGAAACAAAACAAAAAAAATCACACGAACTTGACCTAAGATACTATCGAAGATTATTTTGTGTCACATTCATTTCCTTCGAGTAAATTCCCACACGTAACATTGCCATGTATTTTTCGGGTCTGTTCTTTTCTTTAATACTCTCCCCCCCCCCCCCCCTCCCCATTTTCTTCACTTTCTCTCTTTTTCTAACCCCCTACTCTTCTCCCTTTTTAATGGTTCTTTTATTTCTTGTTTTATCTTGCCTTACTTTTTGTTTTCGCCGGCCACAATGTTAACTACAATAACTACGAAGGTCAGTCGTATAAGAGAATTGTTTAATAGAAAAACAGAGACGGAGATATTGCTCAGGTTCTTTGTTTGTTGTGGTATTACGATGAGATTATATCGCAGCTATTAATCTGTGCTAATATTTTGGAAACGGCTAGACATGGCTTAAGTTACAACTGGTGATCAGCTTTTACTCTCCTGGCAGTGTCGCATGACCACTCGTGATTAGCTTTTAAAAAGCATTAAAATTATATTTCTTCCCTTTCAGAGCTGCTGAAACGCTTTTAATTCAATTTGTTGACATCATTCTGTGATTTATTGGGTTTTGATTGGGTATTATATGAAGAGGTTAAATCCATTCTGGTCCTTTTGATATATTTGCGATGCTTAAAAATAAAGAATGTTTGGACGAAAGTGAAATATTTTGTTATCATAAGTTCAAGCATAAGTCCTATTGTGAAACAAGTGATGCATCATAGAAGAGGTTTTATTTTGCACTATCTGATGATGGACTTATTTTGAAGTGCTTAAAAATGGCACTTAGCTCGTACTTTGAAACCAAACTCTTAAAAACAATAAACCAACAACAACAACAACAACAAGCACACAAAAACAAGATATCTTGGAAACTAAGATTCTGTCGATAACATCATTTGTCAATCACTGCTACCTTGCTAATTTAACAAAATATATTGGAATGCACCCTCCCCTGAAATGAGCACAACTTGCATGTCCCCACGATGCAGCGTACGGGGAATGTCTTTTGATAATCAAATTAGTGACGTCGAAATATTTGATAGATGCTGTCATCGACAATATATTGGTTAGGATATTTGTGTGTGTGGGTGGGTGGATGGATCCAAATAATCTGAAGGGAAGAAGCATGATAAAAAAAAGATTAATGTCTGGCACTTATTTAGACATTATCAGTGTTATTTTGGACGCATGTTAAAGTGTAACGTTTGGTGTGGGTTAGAAATGAAAACTTCGAGCCCACGGACAAAAGGTCACGGATTAACGAATTACGTTTCTCAAATTTGCGAGTTTCCCCTCTAAGGAACTGGTGTCAGTTAACTGTCCCTGACAAGCGTCTCCTTGCACAAGACGGCCCCATTATCTCACCTATCGCCCTGGCACTTGAACTACTTATCCGTGTATGTGTTAATGAATGATGACGCACCAGCAAAAGAACAGTGTGTGAAGGGCCACACCGGCTCACTCACACAGTGTACTTTGACTCAATGTTCCCTTTCTGTAGTAACTTTTTCAAATGAAGGACCCGACTCATCTTCTGCCCGGTTTACATGTCCTTTGATATCTTATCAGAGTACTGTATTGAACTCCGGGAAGTATACGAGAGACAGTGAAGTGAAATGCTCGTAATTGCGTAGCTATGCCGTCATTTTATCAAGGATTTACATACATAAATATCTCGCCTGCATGCTCGAAACTGATAGATGCTTTCCACCCCACCCTTCATCTCACTATAACACACATTATATACCCATATACCCCTTCCCAACTACCAATCTATCAGGGCACTTGAATGTTCAATTGATTACCTTCCTTGCATAAAAGCATTATGACTCTTAGTGGAACTATTGTGGCCTTAGGTTTGAGGCTCCTGGTGCAAGCCCGCTAATAAGCTATCAGCATTAACACTGTGCCCTTTACATGCAAGGCGTGCTGTCCTCGCTGTCCTCACTGTCTTTAAAAATCTTCGGTACTATTGGTTTTTGTTGTTGATTTTTTTTTTTTATTTAAGCTTTCAAATATTCCTACTCATGGCCACGTACTTGAAGCCCCCCCCCCCCCCCCCCATCTTCAAATCAGATTAATCATTACCGTAGTCATCACACCATGCTTCAAATTCTACTGACTCTCTGGTCACTTGGATTAAACGTATCAACGTTAATTTCGGTTTAAAGCAGGTGTTTCACACCATATGATGGTCAAAGCAAGGTCCAGTTGCCAGTGAGTACAATTTAGTAACAAGCACACCTACGATGAAAACAGTCATGCTATGACGTGTCAACGGAGGGCGCTTTCAATTTGGTCAAGAGGAGGGCATATACCATGTATATACATGACGAAGCTGCTGCTGCCACCACCGCGTCAGTATCATCGGCCAAGGTGAAAGTGTGTATAGTGTTAAGGACTCCGATGTATGTGTCATCAGTCTTACATGGTGTCTTTATGATGCAATATCATATCTGTGAGTTCGTAATGCATGTATATGTTGTTCCTTTGTTGTTGTTGCTGTTCTTGTTCAGTTGATTCGTTTATTTGCAACTCGGATGTATCTGGCCATGACATGATGGGAAATGGCCAATGGAAAACATTGCTTATGACGTAATTTATCAAGTGACCTCTGATTACATTACGTTTTTAGTAACCCACTGCAATACAGAGGGGGCAAACATCCAGCTATACAGTAGATCCTTCCTTTGCTTATCTGTCATCATTGTCATCCAGACATATTGATGATAACAAGGGCATGTCGCAATTCAATCTGACATTCTGTCTTATTTCCTATTGATCACGGAGCGACCCAAGTAGACAATAATTATACTGTAATGTAGTATCCAAAATAGGTCGAAAACTCACCGCAAATAAAAGCAAACAAACAAACAATGTACACCAAAAGGCAGTTCAAAAGGTTAACACGTATACAACTGACCAGTATAGGCCTGCTATAATGAACCTAAAGTATAATAGATAATGATATATTACAAAGAATTCATGAAAATAGCGGTTGAGAAGAATAGCGCACACTACCAACCTCAACCCCACGCACCCCCCCCCCCCCCAAAAAAAAAGTAATAAAAGTAGGCCTACCTATATAGGACTACCGTCTTACCATTATTGTGCAAATATTGATACAGCATGGATAAATTGTGAATTCTGTCATGCGTTGCATGTAAATACCTCGGTACCACACATCGATCTTATTATTTTTTTATTCATTTTTTGGGGGGAGGGGGGAGGGTGAGGGGGAGGGGGAGGGGGAGGAGGGAGGGGGGAGGGGGTCCCGACAGTTCTTTATCTGTCATTCCGCTGCGAACCTGAAAATCACGTCCTCCGAGGTCAACAACAACAACAACAACAATGACAGCAGCAACAATAACAACAACGACAACACCAATAAAAATTGATATTATTTACAAGGATGTATGACTTTAAGAAGGTTGTGTTTTCCCCTTATAACAACGTCGAGGAGGATGCGAGGCGCGTCAAGTGATTCGGTACACGGGAAATTGTAATCATAGTGTACCCCGTTATTCAAGGGCAAGCTTGTTGGAATGCTTGTAGCACCATGTTCGCTAATCCCGAATAGGCGTGACGCTTAATTCCCTGCAATGACTCTACTGATTAAGACGGGGTAGCGCGTGGCACTCAGATAATCCGTGAAAGTTGCTGGAGCAAGCGTCGATTGGGGTGATATGTCCTTCACAAAGAAATACCTACTCAAGGTATTCAAGGTACTCTTCAAGGTGTGTATATGTGTGTGTGTGTGTGTGTGTGTGTGTGCGTGTGTGTGTGTGTGTGTGTGTGTGTGTGTGTGTGTGTGTGTGTGTGTGTGTGTGTGTGTGTGTGTGTGTGTGTGTGTGTGTGTGTGCCGAGCCGGGGGGGGGGGGGGAGGGGGATTACGAATCTCTTGTGATTCTTGAAACAAGTTTCTATGGTGTCTTAACCTAAATAATAGTACTATTACATAAAATTGCATACAGCTGTGCATATTTCCTTTTTGATTTGGGGGTGTTTTTATTAGTTTTGTTTTGTTTTGTTTTGTTTTGTTCTGGGTGTTTTGTGTTTTGGTTTTTTTTTTCTCTTGTTATCTTCGTTCCCATTCCTGTTTTTGGCATGTTGAGAAGATTGGGATTGTGTACAAGCATAATTATACATCTGTACAGTACATCCATGTGGTACAGTATATAGCAACCTACACATCAATTACACACTTTAATTCATAACATCACCTGGTATATAGGAACTCTGTAAATTATGTCATTGTTGGAATGGCTGGATTTTATCCTTATTCTCTTCCTAAAGTTGGGAAATCAAGTCATATAAAAAGTTAAAAACGCACTTTTATTTTCGATAAATAAATATAACAACTACATTGTAACTGATTAGCAAATATAGCTTACTAGCTAGACAATGATAACAATGATACAATTATTATTATACTGTTAATAATGTCATAATATCTACTGTTCATCCGCTTGCAGCCAGTGGTTAATCCGACTCCAAATCTGCATTTTATGGAGAAGGAGTCACATTCCCAAGTATTTTTTTTTTAATTTTCTTCTTGTTGTTGTTGTTGTTGTTGTTGTTGTTTTCTATGTTCTGATGGTCATTTGTTGTACCCGTACTGGGACGTACGCTTAACAAGCTTGCTTCTAAGTATAGGTTCCATCATATTTCTTTAGCATTTATTCCCCGATTCCAACTTTCATAGATTGACCACTTTAAATGTTTGTAATATTCTGTTATGATGCCTAGCTGGATATCATGTATAATTTCATTTCATTACATTTGATATCTTTTTTTTCACCGAGAAGAATGATAATAAAAAAATTATTGAAATTAAAATTGAAATCAAGATTTTTATCATACTGCATCTACTCAGCGTATGAGCATGAGTATGACATTGACATTCAAAAAAATAAATAATAATCATGAATTGAATGACGTGATAGTTCAAGGATTGTTCATGATTAAAGCCAACACATAGTTCTCAGAAGGGCACAAGATTCATCCTCCGCAATTGAATGGAATTTGCTTGCAATTGAAGGGTATACCAACAGTTGACCAAGAAACTTGTTTTGCTGACGCGATTTGCCAGCATAATGAGTTGTCTTGGAGTGTTTTTTTTAATATGAAAGTGCGAAATAATTTCGATCGCATGCTTAAGTATGACTTTTGTTTCTGAGGCGTCCTCCCCATGGCAGCGTTTATACATTGTACAATGTAGGTAGAACGATACTAGCTGACCGATCGTGCCCCAGAAATCGTATTTTCCCACAAGCTGCGTGCTATTCACTCTAGCGCAGAAGATCGGTGGATGCTGCTGTGGCCCGATTTGTCGATCATCGGTAATAGATTATTGGAAAAAAAAATAAGTAGCAACCCCGATCGGGTATGCTCTACGTTACTGTAGTTCACACATTTCTTATGCGTGTCATGTGTACATTTTCAGAGCAAAAATCGACAGCGAGAATTGCGTAAGAATATCATAAAACTATTTTTGTGTGTGTGCGTGTGTGTGTGTGTGGGTGGGTGTGTTTTCTTTAATACAGAATGCATCGTTGCGACTGAATATCAGTGAAATCCCTCAAGACACACATCCAAACCATACCACAGAAGGGTTTGTACTTTGTTTGTTTGTTTTTTTAAGTATAAAAATGGTATACTTGGCAACGATTCTTCGGAAATAACCACAAAGAGGATAATAGACCCACCATTTTAGTTATACAGAACAGATGCATTCAAGGATCACATTTGGTTTCACAATACGTGAGAACGTTCACAGGTTAGCCAAACTTTGATACCACTTTTTTTTTTCTTTTTTTAACTTTTATTGGCACAGAAATTATCCACGACAAATCAGGATCTTCACCACTAACCACTCATACAATGTGCCCCTCGAGCTTTTCACATTGAATAGACAGTGCTACGACCTTGTCGTACATGCTTGTCATGGCACGTATACGCATGTGCATTCAGGAAATGAAATCTTAAAGGGATGGTAAAGTTTTGGTTGAGATGGGCATTCAGATTTACAGTTTCTGCATGATAATAGAAGCCACGTTATGAAATATTAAAGAGCACACAATTCCTGACAAGAAGAACAAAAAAAAAGTTTATTTGATGAAAATTGCTTTTGAAATGGCTGAAATATTCAAAAACAAAGAAAATCCAAGTGGTTCTACAATTGTGACATTTTTGTCCGTCTAAGTAACGTACATGTACGTTCACCATACTAAGTTTAGAAATGGTATAAAACACATTGTTCAATAGAATATATAAGGATCAATATTTTCTTTTATAATCAATATCAGGCCATCCAGTGGGAAAACAAATTTTCGGTGAACAGTTATAATTTGACTCTTATTATGTTTACGTATACGGTGGCCCAAAAATACTTCATTTTGGCATAAATTCCAATAGATTGCTTGTTTGAAGCAATTTGGGGCCAAAGTTATCTCTCAAAGATCATTATTGTCGGGGGGGGGAGGTTAATGTAATTTGAAAATAGGAAATAACCTGACAGCCTTGAAATTGACCCCTTTACATTGGAAATACCTACTTACATACATAATACGCATAGATACAAGCATACAAACGCACGGGTTACTCTCATCCATCCTTATTGATAAGCGCATAGGAGTGCATACATTAAAGTAAAATTGGTGTACATTTGTATAGTATACAATATTATATCTATGCATGTGTGTGCGTGTGTGTGTGTGTGTATGTGTGTGCGTGTGTTCGTGTTTTTGTAAATATACGTTATGCAGGCCCGCAGGATATTATGTGCTTACGGTTCGTTTTTCCGAAGGTTCGTTCATCCGAAAATGAAATAAGGTTCCTTATTCCGAAGGTTCGCTAGTACGCACCGTCTTTACATTTTTGGATAAACTAGCGTTCAGAATAGCGAACCGTATTTAATTTTTGAATTCACAAAT
Source organism: Diadema setosum (assembly GCF_964275005.1). Classification (NCBI taxonomy): domain Eukaryota; kingdom Metazoa; phylum Echinodermata; class Echinoidea; order Diadematoida; family Diadematidae; genus Diadema; species Diadema setosum. The sequence continues at coordinate 4,615,101 of NC_092691.1, read as the reverse complement.
CTTCGGAATATCAAACCTTGGCGTTAGTCCGATTTAGAATAGCTCCACAAGTTTAATGTTCGAAGTAACAAACCTCCAAATGTACGGAATTTGTGTGTTTCGGAATAACGAATCGTATTGGAATAACGAATGTCATACAGATCTTTGTGGCATTCACAATATTGGAAATAGTGGATGTTTCCGAGGGAGAGAAGGGACAGAGCGGAGTGGGTATGGGAGGGGCATGGTTGTAAGCGGGGGGGGGGGGGGGGGGGGGGGTGGTTATGAGTGACAAACGCCCCCCCCCCCCCCAAGAGAACATTTTTGCATAATATTTTCGACCTGAAATTCAGTGACCGGGTATACACTCTGTGTGACGAATTTTAACAATTTTCAATCAAAAAGGACAATACGTTGCGTATTTCGTTTAATTGAAAAAAAGAATACTAATTCCTTTCGAAAAAAATTGTTTCACTTACTGATCGCATTATCTTGGAAATGGGGGCAATCCCCTCCCATGCACAGGAGGGAGATTTTGGAATGTTTTGTTTTAGAATTAAAATTCTTTTTTTTTATATGTTTTGTTGGTTAGAATTAAAATTCAACGAACTGGTGCACACTTTGGGCAGAACATTTTGAAAAATTTTAGATCAAGAAATTACGACGATACGCTGGTTATTGCAAAAAACAAAACAAAACAAAACAAAAAAACAACCTAAAAAAAGCAAACAAAAACACACTAGATCCTTTCATTGTTACGTAATATGAAAAAAAAAAAACAATTGTTCAAGCCTGCTAGTTAGAGGGTGACTGAGTCTTTCGAACTCCCGACCCTCATCAAATCTGAAAAGGAATAACGAACAAATAAAAAAATACGATATGAAACGAATAAATTAATAATAATAATAAGGCTATGAAACGAACAAAATAATAACTTTAAAACACAGCTTGAAAATAGACACATGATTGACCTAAATGATATGCAATCTTCGCGGGCCTTCTTCGCCTAATGGGCGTGGATGGCAAGATTAACACAAACGATGAACAGCAACCACGAACAGGTGCAGAGGGTCACACTCACATCCACGACCCGCAGCCTCGACCACGGCTTGGAGGCATGGACCCTCCTCTCATTATCACTCCCCGTAAGCATCAGGCCCTGATACAACGTCAAGATATCAAAAAGGGTTACAAACTAAATTTAGAAACTTTCAGATAACAGAGGAATACGTCATGGTGTGTGGGGAGCTCCAGCGTATTTACAGCTGTTTAAAAATAGAACAAAGACGAGTAGCACGAGAGAAGAAGAAAAAAATCATCATGCGTATGGAGTAAATCTATTATGTCGAAGAAAAATATGGCGAAATCGTGTTACTTGCAAGGCATGTTATTTGATCTTTATACAAACTGTAATAACTGCCCAAACAACCTCCGTACTGGGGACGGCTAAAGACTCAAATAATCTGCCGGAAATTGATGAGCGTTGGGGATGATAAGGATGTTTGTTAAGGAGAAATATTCAAACCGAAATATATGATTATGTGGATTGAGCAAATGCAGCAATTTTTAGAACAAATCGATGAAGTGTGAAGAAAATCGGACGTTCTGTTTAATACTTATGAGTTTTTAGAGTTTCAGCGCCACCATTGCTAGATGAGAGTACAAAATTTTGTGACGTCACGCGTAGCCGATGTAAAGAAAATAAGAAGAAAATTCAGCATAGGCCCTTTTTTCATTTTCTAGCATAATGAAACATTGTAATACACTTACCTCTTTCAGAAAACAGGAGGAATTATATTACACTGTATCATGAACATATGCCCCTATTGAGAAGAGGGAAAGTGTATTTTGTTCTTTTTTTAAATGAAATTGTGTGGAATCCTCTGTATCATATTTGTATTTTCTCTATATTATTGTGCGATGGTGGCACCGAAAAAAAAGAATTCATAAGTTTTGAACGGATTGTCCAATTTTTCTCCGACTTTTTCTAAAATTGCCACATTCGTTCTAGCCATTATGTATACAATACCATGTAAATGTATATCATTTGAGTTTCGTTTACCTTTAATGGTGTCCTTTAACACACCTTTCTTTGCCAAGGCTACAGACATTCAAGTATAAAATTCAGGCAGGTTCTGAGGAGCAATCAGAAAGATACTTTCGTGTTTATGCATCACAATGGACAAAATAATACAAAACCAGGGAGACTTTCATAAGAAGCCAGTTCGTAATTAGCTCACGCACACATTGGTACAAAAGGTGACCTTTCTTTCTTCTCAGTTGGTTAGGAACTTCACTCGTTTTTAAAGGGCATAATGCATAAGCTTGCCCGACGTAGCAATTTATGGAAGTCGTGTTCAAAGAATGGACTTGCGTTTAGATCAGGTGATCAGAATACTCCGTCAGTTGACAATTTAGCAGGCCGCCATTTCATTGTTTTGTGTTGAATGCAATAACGGCCTATTTCCTTTTATATTGCGAAATGCCATTCTTGCTGTCAGGTGGATGTGCTGGCAAGCACTATTTAGATAAAGGATCACATCACAGATGTTTATCTCAGTGAATTTACAAACCAAAATGCTTTTTGGTACAAATGACCTTTTTCTGCTCATGCGCAAAGTGGAATTACGAACTGGTCTATTCCCTTGTCAAGATAAGAAACGACCAGGTTTTCAAGGAGCCTCCTGCATAAAAGCACAGCTCTGCTTCTTTCTTTTTATGTCCCTACATTTACATCACAGAGGAAAACCGAACAACATTATTAAGCAGCGGTATTGTAATGGAAAATACTTTGCTACATTTCTGAAATACAGTATGTGAGCCTCCCATGTCATCCTTGTTCAGTGTAATTTGTTTTGGTGTTTTTTGTTTGTTTTCTTTTTAACAAAGTCCACAAATCTGTACATAGAGCTGTCGATTGTACATGTTGTGAAACTATGAAAACTGTCTGGACTTTCCCTTTAACCGTATTCCAACTTGGGAGGTTGACCCCCCCCCCCCCCGAAATTTCGCGCCACGATTCCGCAACGCGCAAAGATTTTGCCGCGTCGTTTCACGACTTTTTTCATTGAAGTCTCCCGCATATTTTGAGACCAAATTTGCGACGTCCAGGTACACCGTTCTGAAGTTACGTAATGTTTTGCATATGCATGTCAACCCGAAAACAGCTCAAATTCATGATATCGTGTGCAAATCCAATGCAAATTGTCTTTTCTTGGTTAAATTGATATAAATTAGATCATTTCAACTTTTAACCATTGAAATTAATCAATTCTTATGTAGATAAGCTTGAAAAAGTGCCTGCAACAAATTTTGGCAAAAAACAAAAACAAAACAATAGAAAACAAAAGGTCGAAAAAACAATAAAATACATAAGAAATTAACAAAACAATAAAAAACCATAAGAAATTGATTTTGATTGTGCAATTTTTTTTACAAGAAAATTGTTCGATATGTCTTGAGGAACTCTGACACAAGAATTTAGCAATCCTTCAGTCTTTTTAATGGAGTTTTAGGTGAAAATATGATTTCATGTGTAAATTTGCATGATTAATTTACTAAAAATAGAAAACCAATATTTTTCTATTGTATGACCATGTAATCTTGTAGTTGACATCCAGCTTTATCACGCGATCGGCGGCCGAGATCTGAAGGGGGGGGGGGGGGGGGAACTTGGTCTCAAATAGCCCAGTTAGAATAGGTTTAATATGGATCTGTTTTAATGTTAAACTTTTGATTTTAAGAGAGACCTCATAAAACTTAAGTTTTCCTTTCCCAGACTTCATTTTCTCTTCTCTGTACAAAATGTCAAAATTGCTGTAAATGTTTGGAGGGAAAGAAAAAGAAAGGAATTAAAATTGAGTAGAAATACGCGAGACCAGTAGTACTCTGTATAGTGTGTTGATCATCAGGAAGCCTGTATTCATCTCATCTTGTTTACATATGAAGAGTTTTATTGCAAAATGAGCTAAGTGCAATTTTTAAACACTTCAAAGTAAGTCCATCATCAGATAGAGCAAAATTAAATGTTTCCAGTAATACCTTACTTGTGACATAAGGATAATTCTAGAAGGTATGATTAAAAATATCTTGTATTTTCTTATTGTTTTCTTTGTTTTTTGCAGCTTTAATCACAAATACACATATCTAAAATCATAAAGAAAGGAGTTACAAGTAGCTCGTTTTGTGATAAAACTCTTCATATACAATTGTACCAACAGGTTGCTGCTGCACTAACGATGATGTTCCATTCAAACATGCCCAACATAAAATTTACCATAAAATTCTATACATGAACATGTACACAGGGTCAAAGATTTTGATGAAACCTCCACTTCTCTCCTTGTTCTATATTCTATTGAAAGTTTCCCATCATAAATCAAGAAAATGCAATGTATTTTCCACTTTTGTTTTCCAATTTTCCCTCTCATCAATACTCCATTCCAAGGCCACCAGCATTTCAAGTGATGGCTTACAAAATTTGGCCTGCTGTATTTTTCCTTTCACTGATACAGTTAAACTCGCCTAAGTCGACATCGCATATGTCGAATAATCACGCAAGTCGATGATTTTAAAAAGTCCCGATTTTTCCCCATTGACTTACGTGTAATAATTCACTCACAAGTCGAATTTTGTAAGTCGAATACTCGCCTAAGTCGATGAAATTCCAAGAACACTTTCACGGAAAAACCATTAAATTCACTGTGCCTAAGTCGAATAAGATTTTATTGTGCAATAAATCACTGTCAAAATCACGAGACGCCAGTTTTTGTTTACATAAGAACTAGCCCGACCAGACAGGTGATAAAAAATGATCTAAAGTATCAAAATTCAAAGCGATCGCATGCGATTGTTGAACTCTCTTCGTGTTTGGAGGTCCGCTTGCTGGTAGCGGGTACAGCCCTGTCGCGCTAGCGCTACGTACGTACGCACAGCGCGACTGGGCTGTGTATAGTCTGTGTATGTTTGCAGTCTGCGCTGTGCAGTGGATGGATGAAGCTGCTGAGTTTTCAAAGCGGAAAGTAGGGGGAAAGTTACGGGCACAGGTAAATCAGAAGTACACCTCTACACGCATTTCAAGCCACGGTATGGTAAACTGGAATCAATCACTGCTCAAATATCGTTCATATTCACTTCCCCAAGGTTTAACGAGGGTGTAAAGTAATCCGACCTGTGCCAATGCTAATGCACTGTCCATGCAAAGTAAGCCGTTGCCCTGCCGGGCGACCCGTGCTGCGGCACACCTCTCCAGCTCTCGGCTCCAGAGTAGACAACATACATGTACATTATACATAATGTACGTGTGGTGCGACTGTTGTTAAGTCGATTTTTTTCGACTTACGCACAAGTCGAAACTCGCCTAAGTCGATGTGTTTTGCTCAGTCCCGAGAAGATCGACTTATGCGAGTTTAACTGTATTCTTCTATTTGACACTGATTAGTCTTTGATGATAAAAAAACTTGCATGTTTTTTTATATTGTGTTCTGTTGTCAGTTTTGAAATAAGTATCCCTAATGTTATTTTGTCATTATATGTTGAAAAATACAAGTACAGGGGAATCCTGTTACAACGAGATTGTTGGTTCCTGGTGATTTTTCTCTTGATATCCGGATTGTCGTTGTATCCGATCTCGTTACAACTGGATTCCCCTGTATAAAGCCAACCAAACACATTATCGTACTGTAAACCAGACAATGCAACGGACAATCACATGCTCTCATACAACAAGAGTCATCAGAATAAAAGACAAACAAACAAACAAACAAACAAACAAACAATCAAACAAAGCAACGATCACACCCAGCGCTTAGCAGTAGATATCTTGATGTTTATTCTCTCTCAGCATTGGAGGTACACTGACCCGGAGGAAATTCCCTTTACATGAATGACCCGTGCTTCCGTCTGGGGCACAGAAAATAAAATAACATCTACGTTCATCCTGATGGTCAGATGAAGATCTAAGGCGACAGCAAACCGGTTTTACGTACACAAATGTGTTGTAATCGATTCCACACAAGGAAAACTGCAGGGGGAGCATTGGACACGAGATCTGTAAGTTCATGACAAATTCATAAAGCAATAATCTTTAGAGCATTACAACAGCCCTCAAAGAAGGACTTGCAATTTGTGCATCTTCTAGGATGCTTACTCCACACACATTATATATATTTTTCTTTTAGACCTCGGGAGTAAGACATGGAAATGAATGGACAGTCCAACACTACTTTATATCCTACGATAAGTATTTTCATAACATACATTTCAAATCAGGCCAATGCAATGAAGATAGTTTAATGCTCACTCAAGTTGAAACTGTAAAATAAATTAACATACTGTGTTGGATAACTGTAGGTACGTACTTCTGACATATTTGATAACAATTTATGTATCTAAGGGTACCTTTTATGTTGCAAAGCCTCAAGCCTTGTTTTCTCACTCTCTTTCATTGATTTAATAACTTCCCAATGATTGCATTTGTCGTGCTCATTAGAGCTTACCATTTATTTTTCTCATATGATGTGTAATATATGCTTCAACAATGCAACATCAATCACAAAGTGATGTTGCATTCTTGAAGACGGAAAAAAAAAGGAATCTAGGTGTCATGTGACCTGGAAATTAGTATTCCTGTCTTTGGCTCCAGGCTGCATTTCTGCACGAAACAAGTCCCTAATAAACATTTAAACAGCTTCATCATTTAAGATGTCAATAATACCCTGACCTTACATACAGTTCTAGCGATTGTCATGCTGCATAATGATTTTTTAATGCAAACATAACAGCGATGTACAAGATCACATAACATAGATAATTGATTGTTGAAGATTACAGACAAACAAGACATAGGTTTTCAGATTTTAAAAAAAAAATCTGAAAATAAACTCAATTGGGATTTACTTGAAAATTATTCATATACAGTCACTAAAATTTTCCAGTGAGGGTTTGTCAAAGTTTTTTGTTGCTGATGAAGGGAAAAGGACATAACATCTACAATTAAGGTTTGATATCTGTTGATTTTGTTTGGGGGAGGGGGGTGGATTTTGCACTTGCTCTCTAGTTTGTAGCTCTACATCTTGTCGAGGAACTTGTCCAGGGGAGGGATGCCTTCACTGAGGCCCTTGCGCTTTCTCGTGTTCGCAATGATGGCTCCCGACTTGGTGGAGGGGTCAGTGGGGTCATCCGTGATGAGCTGCCAGTGGTCAAAGACGCACTGTGGGAAGGCCTGGCCACCGGTGTTGGAGCGGAGGTCAGCTGTGAAGCCTATAAATGCAAGGAGAAGCAGAGTGACGTGCACAGTGAGTACAAACTGCCAGCGGGAAGACACTTACAAAAGCTAACCTTTAGCGAGCCCATGTCCACAGCAAAGACATCCCTACATATTGGCAATCTCTATAAATATCTCCCCCCAAAAAATAAAGAATGAAGGTCACAACAATGTAATAAGCATGACCTAAATGTAACATTGACAAAACAAAGAGTCTACTGAAAAAGTGGATATTTTTGTGTGACTAATCGTGCAACCCTCGACATTCCATGCGGTGTGTCGCCATTGCAAAAAGCCATGGCCACCACATTTCATGACTCTGGGCACGCAGTTCTGAAGTTACGCATAAATATGTACATGCATGTCAGACCAAAAACAGCTCAAAAATGTAAATTCTTCTACAATTTCGATGCAAATTGTTGTTACAGTCAAATTTCAAAACTGTCAAATATCTAATTTTACAGTCAAATCGACTACGGACTGAAAGACAGGCAGATGGACAACCCTAAAATACAAACACAAATTACAAAATGCCTTTGGTTACACTTCATGGCTGAGGCATAAAAACCTATTGGATACTGTATACACTGAATCTTTCGCGAGATTTTTACTATCACAAATTTTGCGAGTGGGATGCTATTCGTGAATTAAAAAAAGTGTGAAAATATCAACTCTCATTCCGACATAAATGTGACGAGCATGCATACATTTCTTCTCTTGGTAATGTACTCCACCATTACAAATTTAACCACTCGCGAAATTGTCAGGGTGACCCGATTCGGGAAAAATTTGACACGCGAAATATATGGCATATACAGTATTTCATTCCAGGAAAGGAAGAATACTTACCAAATGATTCGTTGACAGGGAGGTATGCCTTCACGACAAACATGGGTGTGCCTGTTACCTGACCCTCCTCAAAGACATGGCCACGACGTCTATTGAGTACGCCGTAGATTCCTCCCATGGCAGCCTCTGGGCACTGCAGACGAAATGATCAAAGATGATTCAAATTCATTTTAAATTCTTCCGACAAGACGTTTTCTCATTGCAACTGACACATTGCCCTACATCGACATAAATAAGCACTAAATTGATCAGTTGTTGTTGTTTTTCTTTTATCATGGCTACTACGAAAACACTATCTATCATTGATGTAGGGTAATTTGAATCAATTGCAATCAAAGATGAAGGGAATAGACCTGTTTAGTTTGGCTACTGCTTTTGTTTTTAAATTTATTTCTTTCAGCCATAACTGAGGGGCTTCAGTATGCCTATCAATGGCTGATTTATGCACTGACATAGCAATGCACCCAACTCCTTACATAACCCACCAAAACATATTTTGCTATTCTGGCACACCCAGTTATGCCGACATAAATAATAGTGTTCGAAAACAGAATAGGTGTAGTTACTGCTCAAACTGACCACAGTACAAGTGACATTTATATGCTCTAATTTCCCTTTCCCTGGAATCGACAGGTTTGTGTAGTAATATGATTTGGGGAAAAAAGGTGTTTTCTATTATATCTTCAGTTTTTCAAACAAGAAAACGTAATTGATAGCGCCCAGATGTATTCATAACACGTGTGTATTCCCCAAAGTCTGGTTTTAGATGGCATGGCTCGACTCAAATCCTTATTGCCCCCACACCTCACGGACAGTCGAGATAGCAGTGTGGACAGCGAGTCATAAACGAAGATATTGACAGATTTCTCGGGACTGTCTACGCAATGTAGGGCAAATGATACTGAAGAATCAGGGAGGCTTTTACATTTGTTAGAAACGAAAAGAAATTGAAGTTTTCAGAGGGTTTCCAGTAGGATGAGGGAGAGACTCCAAACTCATACCTGAATCTCCACCAGGTAGACTGGCTCCATGACGCGGGGCTGCGCCGTGAGGAGGCAGGCCAGGAGGCAACGACGCGACGTCGGGATGATCTGGCCACCGCCACGGTGGATGGCGTCGGCGTGAAGCGTCACATCGTGGATGTTGAATCGCACGCCTCTCACGTTCTCCTCTGCCAGGATACCCTAGGGTCAGAATGATAACAGTAACAGGACATTATTGTAAAGAGCAGGGACAAATGCAGGCAGAGAAGAAATTGTTAAAGTCAGACGATCATCACCCCTAATGGTACGTTATTTTGTAAACTCCTGAACGACCGAAGTTTGTGCATGCAATTGCACAATGCCAGACTCGGTGCTATATCCATAAATGTGTGGGACAATGCTGCCACTGAGACACGTGTGTGTGTGTGTGTGTGCGTGTGCGCATCATACACAAACATTGTGACCGCGAGCTCCGGTGATTGGAGGAGAGAGGCCAGAAGACGCGTGGCTCTTTTGGCCTCTCTTCATGCGCATGGCGCATGCGCACTGAGAGTATGCGTCCATTCGTAAGCTCTCGTGGCTCGGACAGCCATTTTGGGTCAGGAGATTTCTAGTCTAAGTGTTGTTCGCTGACCCAATGAGCCAGCGCTATTCTCATTCGGTGTCACTACATTTGATACAGAATGGGGGAGGCAGCGTGTTGCGTTTGTCTCTGTGCCGCAAAAACCACTTGCCACGATTGTAAGGCTTTAACACACACACACAGACACACACACAAAAAAAAACAGTGCAGAGATAGAGACCATCTCGACGTAGCTCAGTAGGCATGCCAACTCAATGTGATTCCAACAGCAACTTAAATCATCTACAGATAAATGTAGTGTGTATAATTCTGATGTCCTTATGCAAAAGTGTTGCCTTTGCAATAATGTAGCTGTTGCCGTTCTGGTTATCAAAAAGAAAAACAATCATAACATTTCTCGTACAATTTACATCAAAGCAAAGCTTGACATTTTGTCTACAACTTTGGTCATTACATGCTTAGAATAACAAAAATCTTACAAACTAGAAATGTCGCTTTGGCGACTGGTATGCCTCCGCCATAATGCATGATTTTCCCAATAGGTCTAGATAGTACATGTGGACACTGTGTGATTACATTTTCACAAAATTGGCAAAATATTGGAATGACAAGTTTGTCACAAATGTGTTGAATGTTCACCTTCCTTGACGTAGGTTTAATTGGATGAATAGGAGAGCATGTATCTAGGGATTTAAGGACTTTAACTTGACTTTGACCCATTCATACATTTAGGCATTGAGTAATTTTCAAGGTACAGGTGTGGAGAATAAGTGCAATTTCTGAATTGAATAGTAAATTGTTACCATTTTCATCTGGCCCTTGACCCTAAAATTCATAAGATAATTACTTTCAGGTAGAACATGCATAATATGTACTAAGTTTCAAGGTAACTTGAGCCACTTCCGAGATATGGAGGAAAAAGTTAGTTCAGCACTTTCACTTGATCTTTGACCTTTTGACCTTTGAGGCAAAAAGAGAAAAAAAAAACTTTCCAGAGAATTTCTATTAGCTTACACACGCATACACCAAGTGTAAAAAAATAACCCTGCTGGCATTGCATAAATATGAGGGTAATAGTAAAATTTTGAAGTCTTGCACTTGACCTTTGACCCCATGAACCCTACATTCTCTAGATAATCACTTCCAGTCAGTACATGTATGTGTATACTATGTTCCATGAAGATACCTTAAACAATTTTCCAAGGTACGGAGAAAAAAAAAAAGAAGTTTTAATATTTTTACTTGACCTTTTGACCTTTGACCTTTGACCTCATGACCCAAACTTTCACCAGAGAATCTTAATTGGGTAATACATGTATACACTAAGTTTCAAGAAAATCTCTTCAGGCATTCAATAGATATGGTGGAAATAGTGAAATTTTATGTATTTGACCCTGACCTTTTGACCTTTGACCTTTGACCTCATGACCCAAACTTTCACCAGAGAATCTTAATTGGGTAAAACATGTATACACTAAGTTTCAAGAAAATATCTTCAGGCATTCAATAGATATGGTGGAAATAGTAAAATTTTATGTATTTGACCTTGACCTTTTGACCTTTGACCTTGAGCATGTGCACCCAAAAGTTGATAGGCACAACTTCACCCCCTAATACACATACATGCCAAGTTTCATTAGGATACCTCAACAGGTTTCGATAGTTACCTTGTCCACAAAATTCATTACGGACGGACGGACGGACGGACGGACGGAAGGACAGACGGACGGACGGACGGACGGAAGGACGGACGGACGGACGGACGGACGGACGGACAACCCGAAAACATAATGCCTCCGGCACCACTTCGTGGCGGAGGCATAAAAAACAAGTTACATAGATTTGAAAAACAGAATGTTTTACCAAAGCATGGTTGCTGTCTCAGAATAATGTGGCACACAATGGCCCGAATTCACGAAGGTGGTACAAATGAAACCATGGTTTAAACCATGGACAAAAACCATGGAGTGCCAAGTGTCGCATGGAATATATCGTTACGAAATCAGACATTTCGTCAATGAAATGATTATTTTGTAACAAAATGACAATTTTTTTGTATCTAAATGAACATTTCATCCACGAAATGATAATTTCGTTAACGAAACGGTCATTTTGTCAAATGACCAATTTCGTAACGAAATATTCCGTGCGACACTTGGCGCTCCCATAGTTTTTGTCCATGGTTTAAACCATGGTTTCATTTGTACCACCTTCGTGAATTCGGGCCATAGGGTTTACACCATGGCACATGAAGAATTAGTAGCAGAGGAATGGAAGTATGTGAGCATGTACATTTCCCTACACTCCCCCTAGTATAAACAAGCAGAACACTCGAAGGTCAACGTTTTCTATTTTATAGAGGAACAAACAGGAGAAGGGAAGAAGCAAAAGCGACTATCATGAGAAAAGAGTTCAGGGACCCGTTGCATAAAAGTTACAATTATGGTAACTTTGCCATCCAGTGGTAACTTCCATGGAATTCTTGATTTTGATTGGCTGTTGAGTATTGTTGCCATGGTAGTTACCATTGGATGGCAAAGTTACCATAATTGTAACTTTTATGCAACGGGCCCCTGATCTGTCACAGCAGGAAGGGCGGTTACCTCTTTCGTGGCCCACTGAAAGCCGGCCACCACGCTGTCCTTGATCTCGTTCAGGTACTGGACTCCCTTGGTGCAGTCTATGAGGAGGTTGGGGCCTGTGCCTTCTGGCCCAAAGCACCAGATCTTGCGAGCCTCGGTGGCATCATAGTCGTACTTCTCTGACAGGTAACGTGCACGGGCCTTAAATTCTTGCTTGGTGCTGACATCTCCCTGCAGGGCAAAAAAGGTAGAATTATAACTCTAATTTAACATACCAACACGACCAACTCTGCACAATTCTGGCTTAGTTCAGAAGTGTCAAACACCTTCTTTTTTTTTTAATACAGTGCGTACCTAAAGAAAGGTAATCGAACTTTGGAGAAATACGTCATAATCATCAGCTATGGGGAGTGGAATGTTGGTTGTATAGAAAGGGGAACTCTTCCACTATCCATTGATACCCAATTATGTTGATATATATGCCATGCATGACTCGAGCACATGAACTTTAAAGACAACAAAGACAAATTGCACTTTTTCCAAGTTTGATTGCTATCGTGACGGAACAATGAATGTCTCACTAAATGGACGAGATCTGTCAATAAAAGTGGTGAAATTAACATGCCAGCCAACACAACTGAAGAAGTGTGTTTTGGGTTTCTTCTCACCATTTATGGTCCATGACCTTCAACACATGTGTACGGGAATGCATTACACGAGGGCTCAAAGGCCTAAGGGCAACAGTAAAATTACTTTTGTGAAACCTAGCCCATGTATTGCTTCCCAGTTCATACTTTGTTTCAGACATAAACTGTGTATTGTCAATAAGTTGGTCACTCCCACAAAGGCTGACCCATTATTCCTTTTCTCTCTTCACATTCAAGACATGGTTTGTCGCTGCGAGCTATGTGTTGAATGTGAAGAGAGAAGAATGGACTGTGTACAGAGGAAGGAGGAACATTTCACTACAGACAGCACCCCTTACATTGTCAATGTCTTCGGCTAAGCCGTCGGGGAACGGCGCTGCCGTCATGAAGAGACGGTTGTGCTTGTTGGGTGACTTGGACAGGCAGGTCTGGTTGGACACCTCACTCACAGATTCCCTGTAAGATACCACCGGATCCGATTTCTGGAAGAACGAAAAGGAAGTGAGATTCATTACTTTCATTTTCTAAACATTAATTTGTCAGTTCATAACATAACGAATTGATCAATGGATAAGGGGTATGCGCTTCCTAGTAACTCCTAGAAGTTGGTTTCAGTTTCACTGGTAGGTTTGCATTGCTTTGGTTAGGGGGACTAGACAAGAGAACCCATTCATGAGCAAATGTTAACAGCAATTTCACGTTCAAAACTGTCTCTGCCTACAGACTCTTGCAAAAGTCTACATTCACTGTGAGAGGCAGACCTTCAGAAGCTACATTCCCCACGAGACCGTCAGCCTAGTCAAGCCATGATAATGCTGATGGTCTCTCATTGTTTTCTCATTGAATCAAATTTACTGCCTTGTATGATTTATACAACCATAAATTATGCTACTGTTTTACATGAGATTGATCTTCTGTTATGCACCTTTGCAATTTTAGTTGTTTTGTATAATTCTCTACAATGTAATTTTATTTTGATTTGACTTGAAAAGTAGAAAAAAATCCAAAAACACAAATGCCTCATTATCTTGCAATTGCCTATTATGATATTTAGTTTCCAGTAACTTATGGCAAAGCTCAATTCAATCTTTTCCATTTGGTCGCTGAACAATGAAATTTGGTGGCCCAATTGGGTAACAAAAACGTATCCTAAAACATATCTTTACAATGAGGTGGCCAAACATCTATTTCAGGTGGCCCTTGGACCCACGGCCACTGCTATGTTGAGCCTTGCTTTCAGCATATGTGACCCACTACAACAAAAGGATCTGAAAGTCGATTGAATCAATTTTCTGCAAATGGCACAATATAATTCCCCTATTTTTCCGCTTTAATTTCATATATAACATGACTAATAAAAGCACACGGTTGTGGAGATATTGATGATTTTGTGAGACCATGTCGAGTGGTCTAGAAAATCAGCGTTTCAAGAAAACTGCCTGTCGAGTGGTCTAGAAAATCAGCGTTTCAAGAAAACTGCCTTCAAAGTTTTCTTTCCCACGCGATGATGATCAAGGGGAGGTAAGACAGCTTTCACCCCTTGACTATAGGTCTGCTCATAGCAACCTTTGTGATGTTCATTCAAGCTTAGCGCCAGCGGTCTGCACACGACCAATCATTAACTAGGATGCCAAGCACTGACCAATAGGATCACTCCCACGTTGCTAAGGGCAGAGTCTATCTGTGGTGCTACATCCAAATCTTTGGACATGTTTCTATTCCTTTTAAAGTGGGAAAATCAGGGCAAAAAAAAAATGATAATTTCTTGCCTTTCCTTTAATTAATCATTTAGCTTCAAAATCTCAGCAGATGATAAACGATAAAGTAGTCTACAACATTATGCCAGAAACAGAAATTTGATGGTTTCGACCAATTTTGATGATCTGACTGCAAAAGCGATTTTCTCCGCTCAGCCGATCCTTTTGAGGATCCTTTTGACGTGGCAGGTCACATATGGTAACACTGACAAGAATAAAACAAAACAAACAAACAAGGAAAAAAAAAAAAAAAACCACACAAGAAGAGCAACAAGGTACCTTGAGAGGAATGCAGGCATGGTCCTCCTCCAGATCCTTGAGGCAGATTTCCAGATGGAGCTCTCCCGCTCCGGCCACGATGTGCTCGCCAGACTCCTCGGTGGTGCACTGCACCATGGGGTCCGACTTGGCCAGTCGCTTGAGGCCCTCCACCAGCTTGGGCAGCTGGGAGGGGTCCTTTGCCTCCACAGCCACACGCACCACAGGGCTGACGGAGAACTTCATGACCTGCAGCAAAACATAAATCCGTAAAAACACATATCACAAATTTCTGCGAAAGAAGTATTAAAAGAAATGTGTTAAAAAATTGCAAAAAACTGTCAAGGGGGGGGGGGGTTATAAGCCCCTCACCATTTAAGGCAAATCAACTAATGGCTTATTTCAATCCACCTACCATTAGATATTCCTTGCTAAATACAAATCTACTGTAAAACCAAAAATGTTTGTGTGCATTTTCATTTTGCAAATTTTGCAAGAGCCACAATTTGCAAAATAAAAATGTATGTCGAAGTTCTTGTCTACACAATAAGCACTGAATGTCAGTGGCAACTGGCAAAAATTTTATAACGCAAAAAAGGCCTTTGGCTCCAATTCGCAAAAATGTCATGCCAGGAAAATATCATGCTTTGCAGTATGTAAACTCACCATGTGTTTTACTGTGGGTATGCTCTAGAGGCAATTTTAAAACCCTGATTCTTTTTACAAGAGCTCACATGCTTACTTCTAAACGATCAAAACCTTACCTTGAGGTTGTGCGCATTCTCGTACGTTGTGATGGTTCCAGTCTTGACGAGGAACTGATCCACACCGACCAGCCCAACGATGTTTCCACAGGGAACGTCTTCAATGGCCTCAGTGTAGCGACCCATCATCAGGATGGTTCTGTGTGAAAAGTAGGTGAACATATCTGTTATTGCAAGCACTCGAGCATACTATGTATGGATTCTACAGCACTGCACTGGCCTTACACGTGACATTTGCAGCTAGAAATGACCAAAATCCTTTCTTGGCCCCTGAGAGCCATTAGTAGTCGAGGGCCACACTAATTGACACATTTGAGAGACATTTTTGTTTGTTTTTTTTTTATTTGTTTGTAAGCTGTAGAAACCTGGAAGTGAAACAGAAGTTGCACTGAAGACCTTTTTTTCTTTTTTTTTTTTGCTTGTTAGCTAATGAAACCCGGAAGTGGCACCCCCCCCCCCCCCCCAGTTTTGAAAATGTGGCGCCAGCCATGATATGCATGAGGCAAGTCAAATCACGAGTGAAGATTCCAGATTTACCAGGAGCAATGGCATACCTCTGGATGTTCTTCACATACAAGTCTTCCTTCTTGCCAGGGACGTAGTTGGGTCCCATGATGCGGCACTTCTGGCCGGTAGCGATGGTGCCGGAGAAGACACGACCGAAGGCATAGAAGCGCCCCTTGTCACTGGTGGGTACCATCTTGGAGACATACATGCAGAGAGGAGCCTTGGGATCACAGGGTCTTGATTCCTTGGGGAGCAACAAAAGGAAAAACACAATTTAACCCTTCAGGACTTGCAATAATCAATTTCTTCTCATTGAAAGAAGCCATTAATTTGTTTTAATTGGGCTGGAGTTGAAACCACATATGTTGGGGTCGCCATTGGAATTTGCATTTGTAAAAGGTTACAATAATCAAATTCCTGTTCTTCAAAAAGTGCATGTTAGGCATACACTTTTGTGCCACCCAAATGGTATAGCAACACTCATACGATCTACAAATCAATACCATTGATAAATTATCATTTATATTGTCATGTGTTTAGTCTGCACAACAAAATACAAGATCAAATATTGGAAATACAGAAATACAGAAGGAAAGTACAAAATGGCGAAGGAATTCTACAGCATTTCTTTTTTTTTATTAGAAAGAGGATTTTGCAAACTCCAAACTTTCTCCCCAGAAGATATCCAGGTGACAGCAGTTTGGGACCGAGTGCTTTACCGAGAGCAACTGGGTCATCATGGGGACCTTCGTAGAGCATTTCCATACGGTACTTCTGGGCTGTTTGGGGTGACGGCAGGTGGATGGTGATCATCTGAAGCATGGTCTCTCCGGCAGGAATCCATGTACGCATCACAGTCTACAGCAACGGTAATGGAAAAACATGCACAGTAACCCACAAAACGGACAAAATAATGTGCGAGACTGACTTTTGAAGGCATCATACACGCGACTTCAGACTGACTGTAGACTGGACAGGCTCGCACAAAAGAAAAATTCTAAAAACCTCAAGCAACATAATACACCACGCACAATCCCACAGTACTGCTACACATGGGTCAAAGTATGTTCCTTCATTTGCATGCTAATAAAGGTTTATTAGCCTTGATCAGTAACATAGATCCTTCTTTAACCTCATTCCCACCCCCTATCCCATTTCCACCCAAGTGTGACTCTGGATCACAATTCAAAATTTGTGAGATACGGTGAACTACATTTCAATTCTTCAATCTGGAGATTTTAAGCTTTCAATGACAGGACCCGTCAAAATTGCACAAGTTTCAATCCCATCAAAATTACTGATGGATACTTTAACCCTAACATACTTATATACTGTGGTAAAACAGTACTTTCCATGAAACCTGACATATATTTGGGGGGAAAAAATTAAAAATAGCACAAAATACTGCTAATAAGTAGCAGTTGGCATCTCTGAACAGACATAAAATAAACATCGACACAGCCTGTCATCAAATGATAACCCCAAAACTTACCTTGACCAGTGGCTTGCCTTCCATCTCTTTCTGCTCTTTGGTGAGTTTGATCTCAAGCTTCTCTAGAAGTTTTGCTGTCTCTTCCTTCCTGAAGTTCATGATGGCGTCGAAGACCTAAATACGACGACAATTACATGGGAGGTTGCACATGAATTTCAATTTCCATCTAAATCATGGAACAAGAAGAGGCAAATATGCAAGAATCCTCGACATTTTTTTTTTTTTTTTTGTAACACTGCCTATCATTTCTTCATATTGTCACAAGCTAGACCTCTAAAATTCATTTTTCCAAATGAAGCACTAAAAGGGATGTCTTACACAGGAAAACAGGAACTGCTATATTGTGCCTCCTCTATCCACGATGTTTTTGAATGAACATCTTAATATAAAATGGATGAATGGAATGAAAAGTACAAAGAATATGAAAAAGTGTGAGAGGAATCAGTGGTGTAGTAAATATCTGATTGAAGGCGCCAATCATCATTCCAGTAAAAGATAAAGAGCAGCAAGTTTGGCCACTGGTAATAACAGTGGGAGGAACCCACCACAGAATAAAAAGTTGTCGTGAACAACGATCTCCCTAACCTTGTAGATGGGGTCCAGGACGAACTGGTTGAAGCCACGGACGAAGCCCTCGCCTCCCGTCTTGTTCCACTTCTTGGTTTTGGGGTTGAAGAACTGATCACCCCATAGCCTCTTCATGAGCTTGGCCGGCTCGATCTTGAACTTGGAGGCGTAGACTTCAGCAAACTGCTTCAGGGTGAAAGCCCAGCCATGGAGACCAGACCCGAATCCCACAGTTCCCTTGGTTGGGTCGACCTGTGATCAGAACAGTCATTTTTTTCCTCATTACATGAAGACAGTTGGAATAAACCGACAATACTTGTAAAGGAGAAAAAGAAAGGCTGCAGAAACAGGGC
This sequence comes from Diadema setosum, assembly GCF_964275005.1. Lineage (NCBI taxonomy): Eukaryota > Metazoa > Echinodermata > Echinoidea > Diadematoida > Diadematidae > Diadema > Diadema setosum. The sequence goes on along the minus strand of NC_092691.1, from coordinate 4,596,516 downwards.
AAAATTTTCAGGTATTTTGCACGACATGAGACAAGCATGAGAATAAAAATGTACATTTTTTTTTTCAAAGCTTGTTAGATGTAATACTATTTCACATTTCTATTTCACAGAATCAAACAGAGACAAATTTCATCTTTAATATTCATCTAATGATTATTTGTGAGAAAATTTCCAGTTTTACAGTATGGCAGCTGAAAAAAAAGAAAAATCCCAAAAGGTGTTTTTGTTTATGGTATTTGATTTTACTTCAAAATCGGTGGAAATCCCCTGATCCAGAAAAAATCTCATCCTATTACATCAAAATGAACACTCGGTAACATCCTGAAAAGTCTACATAAAAGACAATGCATTTTGTACAGCTGAAGCATGTCAGACTCATTTGTATTCTCTTCATGGACTAGCTGTTTGAATGTGAGCAAAAAAAAAACTAGAAATGTCGCTACAGCGACTGGTTATACCCCCGCCAAACAACATTTCATAAGCTTTGGTCAAAACAACATTTCATAAGCTTTGGTCAAAAAACTGAGGAAGTAGTTAAATCCGCAAGATCTTTCCTTGATCTTCTGCCATTAATATGCCGTTACCATGGCAACGTACTTTCAGGTACTGTCGAAAAATGCGTCTTGCACATCTACAACCAAAGGCACACATCTGTACCAAGTTTCATGGAAATTGGGCAAAAACTGAAGAAGTAGTTTGCAACACAAAATTTTCCATCATTTTGGCTCATAATATGTGAGCTGTTACCATGGCAACATACTTTTTGTCACTGTCAAGAAATGTGTCATGCTGACCTATATCCTAAGACAAACATTCAATACGAATTCCATGAGAATTGGAAGAACACTGATGAAGCAGTTTTGCCATGAAGCATTTTGCCCTATATTTTACCAATAACATGCCGTTACCATGGCAACGCACTTTTTGCCACTGCGGAAATATGTCTTGCACATTATCATATTCAGATGAACATCTGTACCTAATTTCATAAAAATTGATCAAAAACTGTGGGAGGAGTTCGCGACGCAAGATTTGTACCCATTTTTGCCCATAATATGCCGTTACCATGGCAACGTACTTTTGGGTACTGTCAAAAAATACGTCTTGCACATCTACAACCCAAGGCACACATCTGTGCCAAGTTTTATGGGAATCGGTTGAAAACTGAGGAAGTAGTTCGCGACGCAAGATTTGCAACGGACCGACCGCCCGACCGCCCGACCGACCGTCCGCTGATTCCTATATACCCCCTTCAAACTTCGTTTGGCGGGGGTATAAAAAAAAAGAAAAAAACCACACCAAAAACCAACAAATACAAAACTTTCCATTAAAATTGGTAAAGGATTAATTTCAGTTCAACAACTCTATAGAGAATTCTAATCCATCCATCTATTAGTATATCAACCTATATATATATCATCCCGCTGAAGGAAATCATAAACCAAAACTCACGACTAAATAGGCCCTTACCCTACACTTACTGTATACGCTGTTATTTTCGTGTACAGATTTTCGCGAATGACGAGGTCACAGACATTTTCGCGAATCGACGCCAACGCTTACATTAATGCTCTATCAACTAAGCGCATGAAGGCATTTTCGCGCGTTGTTTAATTCGCAATCCAACTGTGATTCGCGAAATTCGCGAAAATTAAACCCTCGACAAAATAACAGCTTAAACAGTACCTGGATGTTTCCCATGGGCCCGTCATCGTCGGCGTACGTGGCGACAATCACATTGACGCTCTCCACGATACGCTGGAAGGTCTGGTACAGATCTTCCATATCCAGCTGCAGCTCAAGCAGAGCACGGTCCATCTTGTTCATGAAGAGGACTGGCTTGATGCGCTCTGCAATGGCCTGCCTCAGCACGGTTTCCGTCTGAACGCACACACCTAGTTTGGTATTAGACAATGACACACAGTAGAATTTCGCTGACTTCTTGTGATCTGTGAGCCCCCTAAAAATGAATGCTCCCCACCTTCCCAATGCCAAAGAAATGTGGGTAGGCTGCCCCAAGTCGAAGTATAGTAATGCCAGCACAGCTAACTTAAGAATACATTGAGTTGAAAAACAAAATCATAGAGGAATACTGTCAAATTACACTGTTAACCAGCTTTTATACTTGTCATCTTGTTACACCTACAAGTACCAATGTCTATTTCCTCCACAAAGCAGCCCCTTCCTCCTTTTTAAACAGATACAGCACTAAATAAAATACCTTTAGCAGCTACAAAACATTACATAGTTCACTCCTTGTAGATTCCACTTACCACTGACACAGTCTACCACCACGAGGGCGCCATCTGTCACACGCAGGGCAGCTGTCACTTCTGAGGAGAAGTCAACGTGGCCCGGTGAGTCGATAAGGTTGATCAAGAAGCCTCTAGTTTCATCCTTCTCCTGGGTAATGTACTGCATGTCACTTTCGCTCAGCTCGTAAAAGAGAGAGATGGCCCTAGAACAACAACAACAAAAAATGATTAAATAAAAAGTGAGAGTTTACTCATCATCAATAGCTGGTATTCTTGTGTGTGTGTGTTGCTTTTTTTTGGGCGGGGGTTAAGGTTCTTTTTCATCCTACTAGATTTGTTCATTCATTCTGGAGGAAGCGTCGGGAGAGTGTATTCAATATCAAAGAATTCAAACCAATTTACAGTATGATAAAGCTTCTTAGTGTAGCCAGGAATGCCAACCGTGTACAATGTGTAAATAGCAATGCAGCATTATGAGGGCTAAAGAGGAATTTATTTGGTTGAAAACAGTATTTTTACCTTTCCTTGGAATAGACATGTGCATCTACACAATTTTTTTTTTTTTTTTTGGGGGGGGGGGGGGAATAGTATTGTAAGAGAAGCCTGCAGTATTTTTTTATTATTTTTGATTTGATTTGATTTGATTTGATTTGATTTGATTTGATTTGATTTGATTTGATTTGATTTGATCTGATTCTATTTGCAAAGAGCAGTACAACTGTACATAATACCCTTAGATATCAGCTGGCATCATTCTCTGCACAGCTTTCACAGACAAAACTTGAAGAGATTTATACTACAAGAGAGACCAAGAGACAAAAAGAAATGGGGTAGACAGAAAAGAGGAAGCAAAAATAGAGATAATGATGTGGGGGGGGGGGGGGGTAGAGGGGCATCCAACAGCACAATTCCTTATTATCAATGCTTGAAGATAATCTATGCCACACCTAGATAAAACGACCAAACTGCAATCCGTATGTCCTTGCAACATTGCTGCATAAATACAACAATCTGCTGACCTCTGATAGTTAAACATGTGTATGGAGGGAAACATTTAGTTTACACAACCCTTCTGTCATTCCTTAGTTTATCAACCTACCAGAAAATTCTAACAGTATATCATGAGATGTCAGCAAAGTTATAAAAGCACCACACTGAATGAATTCAACTTGGCACAAGGGAATGCAGCTTTCATGAACAATAATGTAGAGACCATTTTGTTTCCATCACATAGTTTGGGGAAAAAAAAAGAAAAGAAAAAAAGAAAGAAAGAGCCAACAATCATCAGGGATACGTGTATCACTACCTGCCCTTCATTCACACTTTTGAATGGAAACTTTCGCGCGAGTTCTTTTTCATGCTTAGTTGGGTGAAACGAATTTTGCATGTTTCTAATTCCACAGAATCAAAGAGAAAAAATATTTGTACATATTACAAGCCAAAATATTCATGTGCTTTTATTTTTACAATTATATCAACAAAATGCAGGAAAATTTCTACTTTTACAGTATTTCACTGTTCAAATGCTATTATTCAGCAAAGTATTTGAACTTAAAGTGAGTCCTATTATTACTCGAAGTGGTCCACAGTCCACAATTGCATCGAAAACATGCAAATGGGTATCAAAATGACACATCAGACACATAACAACATAAAAAATCTAAATGATCAAAAAATATGTCGTCCCTGCTAGATGTTGCCACGGATAGGATAAGGGAAACTGGAACACTTGTTACCTTTCATTCTTTCTACAGTTTGATATGATAGGACATAACAGTGAATTCTTACGTGGACTTGATGGTAATGCATCGTTCCTGCTCGTCCTTGCGGGTGTCGGTGAAGCGCATCTCACCAGCTTTTGCCTGTGCAATGATCCCAGCTTTGCTCACCAGGGAATCGGTCAATGTTGACTTGCCGTGGTCCACGTGGGCGATCACGGACATGTTCCTGATGTTCTTCTTTTTGTCCATGATCCCACGGATCTGCTCTATGGTAAAGTTCACCTGTTCAAAGAATAAAACATCATCCCTTCCATGTTAAATATGCAAAGAGGCCACGAATAGGCTATCAAACACATTTTTCGTTGTTTGTTTTTTATGTGAATACACTGCTTATGGAAAGAGAACCACCAGCAAAATAGAAGTAAGGCAGGAAATCTATCTAGCAGTCTAACGGTGACAGCTTCTACTAGTTTCCTCTCGGGCTACCGAGTTTCCAGGGCATTGCATTGTTTAACCTTCAAAGGGTCAGGCTCTTAGAATGGGCATGACAAATATCAGCATGCATGTAAACTTCAAATGTTCTTCACCGCACCTATTCCTCACTACAAACTATTGTATTGCAGCTGAAAATGGCTACCAATGAGACTAGTTTCTCAAATTGGAAGTGAGAATTGGTACATTCATCAGGAATGATCACTAAAAGTTGGCAAAGTTTTGTTACATATTTTCAATTGTACATTGTACCTGCATCACTCTGTGGTTGGTGTAGCATATTATCTCCCACTGCATATCACCCTATCTTGCATTCTGGTCGTATAGCAAAACCCACAAACTGCACTAATCAGCTGTTAACTAGTTAGTGACTTGGCTCAACAAATGCAGAAAAATTATTCATTGAAGGAAATCTGCATTTGTATTGGCTATCTATGCCCCTCGTGTTTACTAGTGAGAAGAGGCTGAACAACTTACTGAAGATGGCCAGGTATACGAGAGTACAAGGTGGCATTTTTTTTTTTTTTTTTATTTCTCTTTTCTTTTACAGAACTGTGTGACCTTGAAGAGCAGAATCAGTATCATGCATACGTACTTATGCATGTGTGTGTGTATGTACATGTAGGTCTCATGTGCATGTAGGCCTTTGTGCCTACATGTCTGTGTGCATGAATTGTGTGTGTTCTATGAGAATGAGAATAGGGAGCTTTAGATTTTGATGTGCGGACGTTTGAGACGACGCTTGCGCTGGATGTTCTCTTCTTCCCTGCGTCGTGTTGAAAAGTAGCTTTACATTACGCTGAGATGCAATCCATAAAAAATAAAATGGCGCCCCCATACAATCAGTGCATCAAGTAGCTCTCTGCGTCGTAAATTGAGCGGACATAGAAATAGCCTAGAACGCGTTGTGACAAACTTAGACGCGAGATATAAATAGACTGACTTGATGCGCATTTCTGCACACGCTCAGAACATTCTTTTTTTCCTCTGAATGTCCCCGTCGCTAAAATCTAATAAAGCTCCCTAATATTTGACAGTGAAAGACAAACATTGTTTTTGATGCCAATTAATATTTGTGTAAGTTCCTCCATTGTTCGAAAGCTTTCAGCATGTAAACTAATAGTCTATTGAAATTGATGTGGTCTAGGGTAGAAAAGCAATGGAATGGGGGAAAATTTAATAGCGACAAATTATTTGATCTTTTGACTTAAATAAAATTACTGAAAATTTATCAAAGAAGCAATATCATTAGACAAGACTTGAATGGGTTCACTGAAAACTGGCAAGAGTAGATCTAGACAAGTCTAGACATGTCTACTACTTGTGAATAAACAGGAGAGAGAGAATATGAAAAGAAGAGGTCTAAGGGTAGGCCTATTCTATTTGTTCATTTACACTTCTACAGTCGATGTATGATCATCAAAGACCAAGGCCACATTTCCCAGCAGCGATGATAATGCTGAATAAGAGTTTTAACGTCAATTACCTTATAGTCGCCACTTGCATGTATTTCCTATGCACTCCCGAGTTGGCGAACTAACGATAGGCACTGAATTAGTTTGCCGCCCATAGCGCGCCACGTATTATTAGCGCCTGTGTTATACACACACTTCAATGTAGGATGCATTGTGCATCATCGCATTTGAAAAACTTTGTTACTCTGCCACCTGAAATTCATTCGAAATAAAAGACATTCTCGAATTAAAAATGGTTTTGTCACCTGTTACACATGGTAAAATACATTTGGATTACAATTACAGTGTATTTGTGTTTTTATGGAGGAAAAAGGTGAATTAGGAATGTCTTTTGAGAGCGATGAAAATCCATCACCCCAGCTGATCTGCGATCGAGGTGCGTTACATGCGATGTCAATGTCTGGCGACTTTAGGTACTGGCGACTTACTGGTAATTGACGTTAAACAGAGACACTACCAGGCTCCATACCATGGTGATTCTTTTATTTCTACCACTTTGTAATTCTGGCAAACTCTATTGTTCTCAGGTACAACTTACAGGGCAGGGGATGATATCTGATTGTAACAATAAGACTCACAGGTGACAGTAAAGTTTAAAGCAAGCTGCCCATATTTTAACCATAACGCTGTTCAAAATTTGACCACCGGTTTCATGTAGAAACTCAGGCAATCGTGCACTTTACGGCCCTATATTATCGATGTGAGATTTTACCCTAATCGAGCAGTGCATGCGAATTTGGGTACCTATCAGGCACCGCGAGTTCGACAGTGTGTCTTCCGGCACTGTACTATGTACATGTGTGTGAGATTTCGCATTGGGATGCAGTGTGTGTTAATGTGTCAACGTGTGTGTGCGTGATGAAAGCACTTACGGTACGCGACATGGTTGCTCTACAAACAGGATGCTGTGCATTGGCACACAACGGAATGCAATGGTAAACTTCCGTGCTTCAATCATCATTTTAAATGAATGAATTTTGCGTTATATCTTAACCCTAAAAAGACTGGGCTATTTTGATGCCTCGTAGGACTGGGGGGGAGGCTCATTGGGCCTCCCCTAAGATCTTGGCCGTTGACCGCGTGATCGCAAGGAAAATTGGCACGCGTCTCACCCACAAGGTAATCTACAAAACTGAATAGGTAATTATTTCACAAATATTCCTATTTATTCTTAATAAATTAATTATTCTACTTTATGCATGCATTTAAAAAAAAGGGGCTGTAAATCCGTAATTAAAGGTCCAAAACTAGTAATTTTGGTTTAGGTAATCTGTGTAAGATTCTTATTGAATGTACATTAAAAAAAAAAGGCGGTATCAAAATTTTTTCTTATGTATTTTATTGTTTTTAAAAAAATTTATGTATTTCATTGTTTTTGACTTTTTGTTTTTAATTGTTTTTTTCGATGGAAATCATCAGCGACATTATTTCGATCATAAAGAACATGAAATTAATTGATTTTGATCAGTTAAAGTAAAAATAATGATACATTTATGACTTTTGGTCAGAAACAGAATTTGCATTGGATTTGTACATGAAATCACGTTTTTGAGCAATTTCGGGTCCGACATGCACTTACAAAATATTGCATAACTTCAGAACCGCGTACCCAGGCGTCGCAAATTTGGTCTCAAAAGTTGCGCAAGACTTAAAAGAAAAAAGTCATAAAACGTCGCAGCGCGAGATTTTTATGTTCCAGATTTATCGCGAAAAATGTCGAGAGGGGGGCCCAAAAAGCCCCCCCCCCCCCAGTCTTTTTAGAGTTAAGCAGGGGATCACTACAGTATTGCTCGAAAGAAAGTGGACAGTTTCCCGCGGGGGACCACGGTCCCCCGCGAGACACCACGGTCGGGCGCACACAAGGCTTCCGCGAGATTTTTATCCACACGCGATCGATTGCTAAATGTATTACCGTGTAATCGATCATGAAAAGGCAGATCACTGATCGGTTGTCTCATTGCTACGCTGGCTAGCTGAGCGTGCACCGTACTGCCTGCTGTACAACCTGCTGTTGCTATAGCTGCGTGGTGACTTCACCAACATACTTCTACCCGCGGTAATTGTGAAAAAAGATCGAGTTCGGAGGCCAGAAACATAGTTCATGTTGATTTGGATGAACCAGTACTGGTGGCAATTTGCCTGCCTGCGTTCGGAAGCTTGTAAATTTCCGATCGGTTGCGCGCGCTTGTGGAGAGGGACGCGCCGTCAAAGATTAGCTCCGTGTCAAAACTAATGCAAAGGCGAGGATATTCTAACGAGTACAATATTGTACTGCATGCAGTGAGCTGATCATTGTACTTACCTTATGCAGCATCATCGCAAATATTGTTGTTCACCAAACGAACCACGTGTAACAACTTTCGTAAAGTTATATCTAAGGTTAATTATCAGCAAAAAAATAAGGGGAAAATAAACAAATGACAGTAAATAGAAGTGAAGAGATTGTATACTAGTACTATTATGCGGTCTCTTCGGACCGAAGAAACTTGACACCCCACCCATCTCCCCTGTGGAAATTTCCACAAAACCAGGTGCCACACCCAGGTGCGTGCCAGACGAAAGAATGCGCGCCCTGGATTCTGTAATTAAACAGCGTGTAAATAACATGGAAATATCGATCAAAGAACTTCCTCTGAGTTGATCATTGCAAAGATATGATTCTATTAGCCTTTCTTTTGGTGCATGGTAGGAAATATCGAACAGTCGATTATAGTGTACACTGTACTTGTTCGAATAATTTTATTTGTTCCCTGGACAATGAAAAGGATTGATTAATCACTGGACTAAACATGCAATCACAAAAATACATGAAAGGTCTCGTATAGAGAAATTCACTACGTACGAGTAAGTCCTATGTGATGAAGCCACCAGCCGGTTAGACAGCAAAATCATGACAATTAATTTCACGCTCATCAAAGCTGCTTATTACTTTTCAAAGTTTTGGCTATCAACATTCGTTCGTGAGTGGTTTTGGATTTTTTTTTTTTTTTCCCTCGCCAAAAAGACCTAAATGATTTCTCCATATCTAACGTAATACAATGTACAACTGTTTACCGCATTCGATTATTTTCATGACAAGCAGGTTCTAATTCTCCACGTTCACCTGCCACTCGATGAAGACCAGTTGGTACACACACCTCCTCTCACGAGGGACAAAGGAATATAGGGAGAATGATGTCTTGAAGTCCACGTGTCCATTAATAAGAAAATATCACTGTAAAATAGATATACTTGTGGCATGAAGCTTCCATGAATTGTCACTGGCATGTAATGCATTGTGTAGACAAAAGGAAAACGAAAACAAATTAAAAAAATAATTATATGCATTTTTCTTTCGCAAATCTTGGTGGACTCCACGCAAAAACTCGCGCGTTTTCAGTAATGATAATGGCAGAGTAAGGTATTAAGTCTGTGTTATCGATGAAAAAATAACGAAGCATATCAACTTTTATTACTCAGAATATTGCCAGTTCACTAACTGACTTAGAAGACACCATCCTTCGTGTTTTGGCGACGATCATGACACATAACTTGGGATTCAAGAAAATGATATCACAGCTATCTATGACCGAGAAGACGATTTTTTTTTATATGTTCGGTTAATACTAATGATATTTTTTTATATGAGAAATATGACAGATGATGCGAATATTTTATTTGGGTTGATGCAGTTTATTGACATGAAAAGAATTTTCTCGTTCACCATGCCCCTCGCGAGACGAATCAGTCTATGAACGTTCTCGCGGGGAACAAAACGTTTTATTATTCTGGCAGGCGGGGGGCGTGGGGGCATTGTGTTCGCACTTTCTCGCGGGGAACCTTTTGTGTATAATGCACTTTCTCGCGGGGGACCTATTGTGTGAGCACTTTTCTCGCGGGGGACCATTCGCTTTCTCGCGAGGGACCAACCACATCGCGTGCGGACCGTCCAAGACTGCACCGTATAGGAACTCACCTTAAGCAAGTTTGTGTACTGTCACTGAAAGATAAAGGCACTAGAACATAACAACCTCTTCGTCCTCTAAAATTATAATTGCGAATTCACTAATCATAATCTCTCGTGTTTTGGTGACGATCATGAGTAGGCGCCTACACAAAACGGAAAAATCGTCTCGGATCCCAGCAAAAAAAAAAAAAAAAAAAAAAAAAAAAAAAAAAAAAAAAAAATTACAGTCTTACAAAAGTGTATTGACGTAAATTTTATTTGCTGTCAATGAAAAATAAAGACAAAAAAAAGACTCTTATTCCTCGACGAATATAATGGCGAGTTCACCAATAAACGTTAAAGACAGTAATCTTCGTGTTTTGGAGACGATCATAAGTACACGAAACAAAAAGTATGAGTAAATGAAAAGAAAAGACAGATGACGATTCTTATATACGAATACGTTAATTGGGTTGATGCTTTTTATTGACACGAAGGGATTTTGTTCTTTTCTCGTTTAACATGCCCTTGGCGTAACGTGTATGAACACTGTCGCGGGTGACCAACACTTCCTTTCGGGGGGGGGGGCATTGTGTTCGCACTATCTCGCGGGGGACCAAACGTTTTCTCGCGGGAAACCTTTTGTGTATACGCACTTTCTCGCGGGGGACCTATTGTGTGAGCACTTTTCTCGCGGGGGACCATTCGCTTTCTCACGAGGGACCAACCACATCGCGCACGGACCGTCCAAGACTGCACCGTATAGGAACTCACCTGAAGCAAGTTTGTGTACTGTCACTGAAAGATAAAGGCACTAGAACATAACAACCTCTTCGTCCTCTAAAATTATAATTGCGAATTCACTTATAATCTTTCTCGTTTTGGAAACGATTATGAGTAGGCGCCTACACAAAACGGAAAAATCATCTCGGATCCCAGCAAAAATGATATTTTTTACAGTCTGCTATTACAAAAGTGTATCTAACGTAAGTTTTATTTGCTGTCAATGAAAAATATAGACAAAACTCTCGTATTCCTCGACGAATAATGGCGAGTTCACCAAGAACGTTAAAGACAGTAATCTTTGTGTTTTGGTGACGTTCATAAGCACACGAAACAAAAAATTAAGTCGGATTCAAGCAAATACGGTTCACAAAAAGACTTCCCTAGGCTCACAACAATCATACTTTAAAAACTGTGCTGGTATGTTTTTGTATCAGAAAATGAAAAGAAAAGACAGATAACGATTCTTATATACGAATACGTTAATTGGGTTGATGCTTTTTATTGACACGAAGGGATTTTGTTCTTTTCTCGTTTAACATGCCCTTGGCGTAACGTGTATGAACACTGTCGCGGGTGACCAAACGCTTCCTTTCGGGGGGGGGGGGGGGGCATTGTGTTCGCACTATCTCGCGGGGGACCAAACGTTTTCTCGCGGGGAACCTTTTGTGTATACGCACTTTCTCGCGGGGGACCTATTGTGTGAGCACTTTTCTCGCGGGGGACCAACCACATCGCGTACGGACCGTCCAAGACTGCACCATATAGGAATTCACCTGACGCAAGTTTGTGTACTGTCACTGAAAGATAAAGGCACTAGAAAAAAAAACAACCTCTTCGTCCTCTAAAATTATAATTGCGAATTCACTTATCATAATCTTTCGTGTTTTGGTAACGATTATGAGTAGGCGCCTACACGAAACGGAAAAATCATCTCGGATCCCAGCAAAAAATGATATTTTGACAGTCTGCTATTACAAAAGTGTATCTAACGTAGGTTTTATTTGCTGTCAATGAAAAATATAGACAAAACTCTCGTATTCCTCGACGAATAATGGCGAGTTCACCAAGAACGTTAAAGACAGTAATCTTTGTGTTTTGGTGACGTTCATAAGCACACGAAACAAAAAAATTAAGTCGGATTCAAGCAAACACGGTTCACAAAAAGACTTCCCTAGGCTCACAACAATCATACTTTAAAAACTGCGCTGGTATGTTTTTGTATGAGAAAATGAAAAGAAAAGACAGATGACGATTCTTATATACGAATACGTTAATTGGGTTGATGCTTTTTATTGACACGAAGGGATTTTGTTCTTTTCTCGTTTAACATGCCCTTGGCGTAACGTGTATGGACACTGTCGCGGGTGACCAAACGCTTCCTTTCGGGGGGGGGGGGGGGGGGCATTGTGTTCGCACTATCTCGCGGGGGACCAAACGTTTTCTCGCGGGGAACCTTTTGTGTATACGCACTTTCTCGCGGGGGACCTATTGTGTGAGCACTTTTCTCGCGGGGGACCAACCACATCGCGTACGGACCGTCCAAGACTGCACCATATAGGAACTCACCTGACGCAAGTTTGTGTACTGTCACTGAAAGATAAAGGCACTAGAACAAAACAACCTCTTCGTCCTCTAAAATTATAATTGCGAATTCACTTATCATAATCTTTCGTGTTTTGGTAACGATTATGAGTAGGCGCCTACACGAAACGGAAAAATCATCTCGGATCCCAGCAAAAAATGATATTTTGACAGTCTGCTATTACAAAAGTGTATCTAACGTAGGTTTTATTTGCTGTCAATGAAAAATATAGACAAAACTCTCGTATTCCTCGACGAATAATGGCGAGTTCACCAAGAACGTTAAAGACAGTAATCTTTGTGTTTTGGTGACGTTCATAAGCACACGAAACAAAAAAATTAAGTCGGATTCAAGCAAACACGGTTCACAAAAAGACTTCCCTAGGCTCACAACAATCATACTTTAAAAACTGCGCTGGTATGTTTTTGTATGAGAAAATGAAAAGAAAAGACAGATGACGATTCTTATATACGAATACGTTAATTGGGTTGATGCTTTTTATTGACACGAAGGGATTTTGTTCTTTTCTCGTTTAACATGCCCTTGGCGTAACGTGTATGGACACTGTCGCGGGTGACCAAACGCTTCCTTTCGGGGGGGGGGGGGCATTGTGTTCGCACTATCTCGCGGGGGACCAAACGTTTTCTCGCGGGGAACCTTTTGTGTATACGCACTTTCTCGCGGGGGACCTATTGTGTGAGCACTTTTCTCGCGGGGGACCAACCACATCGCGTACGGACCGTCCAAGACTGCACCATATAGGAACTCACCTGACGCAAGTTTGTGTACTGTCACTGAAAGATAAAGGCACTAGAACAAAACAACCTCTTCGTCCTCTAAAATTATAATTGCGAATTCACTTATCATAATCTTTCGTGTTTTGGTAACGATTATGAGTAGGCGCCTACACGAAACGGAAAAATCATCTCGGATCCCAGCAAAAAATGATATTTTGACAGTCTGCTATTACAAAAGTGTATCTAACGTAGGTTTTATTTGCTGTCAATGAAAAATATAGACAAAACTCTCGTATTCCTCGACGAATAATGGCGAGTTCACCAAGAACGTTAAAGACAGTAATCTTTGTGTTTTGGTGACGTTCATAAGCACACGAAACAAAAAAATTAAGTCGGATTCAAGCAAACACGGTTCACAAAAAGACTTCCCTAGGCTCACAACAATCATACTTTAAAAACTGCGCTGGTATGTTTTTGTATGAGAAAATGAAAAGAAAAGACAGATGACGATTCTTATATACGAATACGTTAATTGGGTTGATGCTTTTTATTGACACGAAGGGATTTTGTTCTTTTCTCGTTTAACATGCCCTTGGCGTAACGTGTATGAACACTGTCGCGGGTGACCAAACGCTTCCTTTCGGGGGGGGGGGGCATTGTGTTCGAACTATCTCGCGGGGGACCAAACGTTTTCTCGCGGGGAACCTTTTGTGTATACGCACTTTCTCGCGGGGGACCTATTGTGTGAGCACTTTTCTCGCGGGGGACCAACCACATCGCGTACGGACCGTCCAAGACTGCACCATATAGGAACTCACCTGACGCAAGTTTGTGTACTGTCACTGAAAGATAAAGGCACTAGAACAAAACAACCTCTTCGTCCTCTAAAATTATAATTGCGAATTCACTTATCATAATCTTACGTGTTTTGGTAACGATTATGAGTAGGCGCCTACACGAAACGGAAAAATCATCTCGGATCCCAGCAAAAAATGATATTTTGACAGTCTGCTATTACAAAAGTGTATCTAACGTAAGTTTTATTTGCTGTCAATGAAAAATATAGACAAAACTCTCGTATTCCTCGACGAATAATGGCGAGTTCACCAAGAACGTTAAAGACAGTCATCTTTGTGTTTTGGTGACGTTCATAAGCACACGAAACAAAAAATTAAGTCGGATTCAAGCAAATACGGTTCACAAAAAGACTTCCCTAGGCTCACAACAATCATACTTTAAAAACTGCGCTGGTATGTTTTTGTATGAGAAAATGAAAAGAAAAGACAGATGACGATTCTTATATACGAATACGTTAATTGGGTTGATGCTTTTTATTGACACGAAGGGATTTTGTTCTTTTCTCGTTTAACATGCCCTTGGCGTAACGTGTATGAACACTGTCGCGGGTGACCAAACGCTTCCTTTCGGGGGGGGGGGGGCATTGTGTTCGAACTATCTCGCGGGGGACCAAACGTTTTCTCGCGGGGAACCTTTTGTGTATACGCACTTTCTCGCGGGGGACCTATTGTGTGAGCACTTTTCTCGCGGGGGACCAACCACATCGCGTACGGACCGTCCAAGACTGCACCATATAGGAACTCACCTGACGCAAGTTTGTGTACTGTCACTGAAAGATAAAGGCACTAGAACAAAACAACCTCTTCGTCCTCTAAAATTATAATTGCGAATTCACTTATCATAATCTTACGTGTTTTGGTAACGATTATGAGTAGGCGCCTACACGAAACGGAAAAATCATCTCGGATCCCAGCAAAAAATGATATTTTGACAGTCTGCTATTACAAAAGTGTATCTAACGTAAGTTTTATTTGCTGTCAATGAAAAATATAGACAAAACTCTCGTATTCCTCGACGAATAATGGCGAGTTCACCAAGAACGTTAAAGACAGTCATCTTTGTGTTTTGGTGACGTTCATAAGCACACGAAACAAAAAATTAAGTCGGATTCAAGCAAATACGGTTCACAAAAAGACTTCCCTAGGCTCACAACAATCATACTTTAAAAACTGCGCTGGTATGTTTTTGTATGAGAAAATGAAAAGAAAAGACAGATGACGATTCTTATATACGAATACGTTAATTGGGTTGATGCTTTTTATTGACACGAAGGGATTTTGTTCTTTTCTCGTTTAACATGCCCTTGCACGTGTATGAACACTGTCGCGGGTGACCAAACGCTTCCTTTCGGGGGGGGGGGGGCATTGTGTTTGCACTATCTCGCGGGGGACCAATGTTTTCTCGCGGGGAACCTTTTGTGTATACGCACTTTCTCGCGGGGGACCTATTGTGTGAGAACTTTTCTCGCGGGGGACCAACCACATCGCGTACGGACCGTCCAAGACTGCACCATATAGGAACTCACCTGACGCAAGTTTGTGTACTGTCACTGAAAGATAAAGGCACTAGAACAAACCAACCTCTTCGTCCTCTAAAATTATAATTGCGAATTCACTTATCATAATCTTACGTGTTTTGGTAACGATTATGAGTAGGCGCCTACACGAAACGGAAAAATCATCCCGGATCCCAGCAAAAAATGATATTTTGACAGTCTGGTATTACAAAAGTGTATCTAACGTAAGTTTTATTTGCTGTCAATGAAAAATATAGACAAAACTCTCGTATTCCTCGACGAATAATGGCGAGTTCACCAAGAACGTTAAAGACAGTAATCTTTGTGTTTTGGTGACGTTCATAAGCACACGAAACAAAAAAAATAAGTCGGATTCAAGCAAATACGGTTCACAAAAAGACTTCCCTAGGCTCACAACAATCATACTTTAAAAACTGCGCTGGTATGTTTTTGTATGAGAAAATGAAAAGAAAAGACAGATGACGATTCTTATATACGAATACGTTAATTGGGTTGATGCTTTTTATTGACACGAAGGGATTTTGTTCTTTTCTCGTTTAACATGCCCTTGGCGTAACGTGTATGAACACTGTCGCGGGTGACCAAACGCTTCCTTTCGGGGGGGGGGGGGGCATTGTGTTCGCACTATCTCGCGGGGGACCAAACGTTTTCTCGCGGGGAACCTTTTGTGTATACGCACTTTCTCGCGGGGGACCTATTGTGTGAGAACTTTTCTCGCGGGGGACCAACCACATCGCGTACGGACCGTCCAAGACTGCACCATATAGGAACTCACCTGACGCAAGTTTGTGTACTGTCACTGAAAGATAAAGGCACTAGAACAAACCAACCTCTTCGTCCTCTAAAATTATAATTGCGAATTCACTTATCATAATCTTTCGTGTTTTGGTAACGATTATGAGTAGGCGCCTACACGAAACGGAAAAATCATCTCGGATCCCAGCAAAAAATGATATTTTGACAGTCTGCTATTACAAAAGTGTATCTAACGTAAGTTTTATTTGCTGTCAATGAAAAATATAGACAAAACTCTCGTATTCCTCGACGAATAATGGCGAGTTCACCAAGAACGTTAAAGACAGTAATCTTTGTGTTTTGGTGACGTTCATAAGCACACGAAACAAAAAAATTAAGTCGGATTCAAGCAAATACGGTTCACAAAAAGACTTCCCTAGGCTCACAACAATCATACTTTAAAAACTGCGCTGGTATGTTTTTGTATGAGAAAATGAAAAGAAAAGACAGATGACGATTCTTATATACGAATACGTTAATTGGGTTGATGCTTTTTATTGACACGAAGGGATTTTGTTCTTTTCTCGTTTAACATGCCCTTGGCGTAACGTGTATGAACACTGTCGCGGGTGACCAAACGCTTCCTTTCGGGGGGGGGGGGGCATTGTGTTCGCACTATCTCGCGGGGGACCAAACGTTTTCTCGCGGGGAACCTTTTGTGTATACGCACTTTCTCGCGGGGGACCTATTGTGTGAGCACTTTTCTCGCGGGGGACCAACCACATCGCGTACGGACCGTCAAAGACTGCACCATATAGGAACTCACCTGACGCAAGTTTGTGTACTGTCACTGAAAGATAAAGGCACTAGAACAAAACAACCTCTTCGTCCTCTAAAATTATAATTGCGAATTCACTTATCATAATCTTACGTGTTTTGGTAACGATTATGAGTAGGCGCCTACACGAAACGGAAAAATCATCTCGGATCCCAGCAAAAAATGATATTTTGACAGTCTGCTATTACAAAAGTGTATCTAACGTAAGTTTTATTTGCTGTCAATGAAAAATATAGACAAAACTCTCGTATTCCTCGACGAATAATGGCGAGTTCACCAAGAACGTTAAAGACAGTAATCTTTGTGTTTTGGTGACGTTCATAAGCACACGAAACAAAAAAATTAAGTCGGATTCAAGCAAATACGGTTCACAAAAAGACTTCCCTAGGCTCACAACAATCATACTTTAAAAACTGCGCTGGTATGTTTTTGTATGAGAAAATGAAAAGAAAAGACAGATGACGATTCTTATATACGAATACGTTAATTGGGTTGATGCTTTTTATTGACACGAAGGGATTTTGTTCTTTTCTCGTTTAACATGCCCTTGGCGTACCGTGTATGAACACTGTCGCGGGTGACCAAACGCTTCCTTTCGGGGGGGGGGGGGGGCATTGTGTTTGCACTATCTCGCGGGGGACCAATGTTTTCTCGCGGGGAACCTTTTGTGTATACGCACTTTCTCGCGGGGGACCTATTGTGTAAGCACTTTTCTCGCGGGGGACCAACCGAATCGCGTACGGACCGTCCAAAACAGCTCTATGGGAGCTTCCGTGAAGCAAGTTTGTGCCGCTGAAAGATAAAGACACTAAACATAGCAACTTCCGTGATTTGGTGACGATCATGCGTAGGTGCCCATACAAAAAAGAATAAGAAAGAAATCAACTCGGCTTCCAGCAAATGATATTACAGTCTATACTAAACTTTTGCATTCGTTATTCGTACTGAAGTACTCGCTGACATTATTACTATTACTTTAGTTGTTTTTTATTTCTTCAAATCATAGAGTAACTGCTGTATAGTCCAAAACGTTGATTTATTAGTCTATTTGATCATCTTGTCCATTTTTTTTCGTTGCTCAATCCATTGTTTGTTTGTTTTGTTTATTTTTTCTGTTTTCCTTTTTTTTTCACAAACGACATTACAAAGTAATGTATGGTCCTTATACCCAGCGACGGCAGCATGTGGATGTAACCAAAAGTTTTCAAAACTTGCATGGATTGTGATTTTGCTGCCGTAGACAACGTTTTATATCCATGCGATCGTTATATGCATGGCGAAATTCACTTCATGCCCTGAAATAGCAGGGAAAGATAGTCACATAGACAAAGTTCTGCTGATTTCAATAGACTTGTTGCAACATTGTCCCGCTCGCCATGCAGTCAATAGAAGCGGTTTACTCGTAGTTTAATCAGGGAGGTAGGAAAAGACCCCACCTCCCTGGTTTAATCCTTTGTGAGTGTACGCTCTGGGAAGCACAGACCGGGACAATGATTTCTTCTTTGTCTTGGTTGTCCTATTGATCCTGAAAGCGGGATCGGGACTAAAGAGCTTCTTAATGACCGAACCAGACAGCGACTGATAGAAATCACATGATCAAAATAAGCCGACATTAATGATTATCTCTTTAACTGTGGATACGGCGTCACCACGTGAGACACCTGTGGACGATTGTGCAATAACAGCATGACCTCTCAACTTGAACACATTGATCACCAACGTTCTGATGGAATTAAGTCATCATGAATCCATGCTCACTCAATGTATATGTTATATGTTTTATGTCAATGATAAAATTTGTCTTTGTTTTTATTTCTTTAGTCAGGGCTCGACACTAACTTTTATTTTTGGTAGCCCGATCGGGCCTCCAAAATCATTGATTTTTATTTCTTGGAGGCCCGAAAGTAAAATCTGGTGGCCCGAAAAAAAAAATCAAGAAAAACATAAGAAATACGAAATCGGTCCTACTGAACATAGAAAATGAAATGGAATAAGTATTACTGATGTGATACATGTACCCATGTCTAAAATAAATGAAGAGAAAATTCAATCATCTTAACACCGTTATTCTGAGTTCTAAGATTTAGCAACTAGGCTTATAGATTATTATAAAAGTTGATGCCTAGTTAGGTGGTCAAAACTTACGTTTTAAACGATAGAGTGGGAGTATTTGCAGACATTTGTGAACATCCGACATCTGTTTTGGCATTATAAACAGCTGGAAGTTACCGTTATTCATTTTTGTGATTGTAAAAGCAATTATCCAACATTTACTAGTATTTTAACACCGTACGGAGCCGAATGTTACTATTATTTTTTTTTTCAAATGTAAAAACAAGGAACTGACATTCATTTTAGCATCTTACGGAGCTAATGTTATCCTTATTCATTTCTCATGAACGTGAAAGCAAACATCCCCCATTTATTTCAGCATCTAGATAACTGAGCCGATTAATACCGTTAATCATTTCCGAATGTAAAAGCAATAATCTGTTTCATTTTAGCATCACGGGGCGGAATATTACCGTTATTCATTTTAAAATTAAAAAAGCAAACATCCGACATTTGTTTTATTATCGTACGGAGCCGAATGTTACTGCTGTCCACTTCCAAAAGTGAAATGATAATTGTCTGACAATTTAGCATTGTACGGAGCCGAATTTAGCTGTTTTTCGTTTTTGAACGTCAAGGTAGACATCAGACATGAAATATTTTACCATCAAACGCAGCTGAAAGTTACTGTTATTCATTTCGAAATGTAATAGCAAATATCATCTGACATTCATTTTAGCATCGTATTGAGCAGAATATTACTGCTATTCACTTCCGAACGTAAAAGCAATCATCTGACATTTATTTTAGCATCTTCCTTAGCCGAATGTTATTGCTATTTACTTTCGAAAGTAAAAGCAAACATCCGACGTTTATTTAATCATCATTCGGGGTTGAATATCATTGTTATTCATTTCCGAACGTCAAAGGGCAAGGGATCATTAACGACATTTATTTTAGCATCTTCCGCAGCTGATCTGTTATTGCTATTTCCTTCAAACCTGAACGTGAACATCCGGTATTTATTTTACTACGATGGAGTTGAATATTATTGTTGTTCATTTCCGAACGTCAGAGCAAAATTAATATTCGACATCTATTTCAGCATCTTCCGGAGCTGAATGTTGTTGCTATTTACATTCGAACATAAAAGCAAACATGAGACATTATTCTTATCATTCACCTGAACGTGAACATCCGGTATTTATTTTACTATCAATGGAGTTGAATATCATGTTTATTCATTTCCGAACGTCAAAGGGATCATTCGACACTTACTTTAGCATCTTCTGGAGCTGAATGTTGTTGTTATTTACTTTCCAACGTAAAAGCAAACATCCGGCATTTATTTTCTCATCGTACGGAGTTGAATATTATTTGTATTCATTTCCAAACGTCAAAGCTAAAATTCCACATTTATTTCAGCATCTTCTCGAGCCGAATGTTATCCTTACTCATTTCCGAACGCAAAACCAAACATCCGACACTTCTTTTAGTATTATACGGAGCCGAATATTACCGTTATTCATTTCCAAAATAAAAAGCAAACATCCGGCATTTATTATCTCATCGTACGGAGTTGAATATTATTAGTATTCATTTTCCGAACATCAAAGCTAACATTCCACATTTAGTTCATCATCTTCTGGAGCCGAATGTTATCCTTATTCATTTCCGAACGCAAAATCAAACATCCGACACTTATTTTAGTATCATACGGAGTCGAATATTACCGTTATTCATTTCCAAAATAAAAAGCAAACATCTGACATTTATTTTAGCATCTTACGGAGCCGATTGTTACCGCTGTCCATCTACAAAAGTAAAGGCAATTATCCGACTTTTTGGTGGCCCGATTGGGCCACCACAATCTTCATTTCTGAAATTTTGGTGGCCAGACGCGCGTTTTTGGTGGCCCCGGCCCACCGTTATAATAGTGTCGAGCCCTGCATATGGTGTAACGTCACGAATTTATGGTAGTCTGTATACATAGTGATGACGGCATATGGATGTAACCAAAAGTGTTCAGAACTTTTGCGGTACGGAAGGTGATTTGGCTAACATGGACTACGTTTTGCATTCATGCGACTCCACGTGTATGACTTGCAAAATTCACTTCATGCCCTGAAATAGCAGAGAAAGGTATCACAGACAAAGTTGAGCTGATTTCAATAGACTAGTTGCAACATTGTCCCGCCCGCCATGCAGTCAAAAGAAGCGGTGGAGTTCCTACCTCCCTGCTATTGATGGTTTAATCCCTCGTGAGTTAACGCTCCGGGAGCACAGGCCGGGACAA
Source organism: Diadema setosum (assembly GCF_964275005.1). Taxonomy (NCBI): domain Eukaryota; kingdom Metazoa; phylum Echinodermata; class Echinoidea; order Diadematoida; family Diadematidae; genus Diadema; species Diadema setosum. The sequence goes on along the minus strand of NC_092691.1, from coordinate 4,575,227 downwards.
TGATTTTTTTTTTCTTTGTTCTGGTTGTTCTTTTGATCCTGAAAGCGGGACCGGGACTAAAAAAGCTTCTCAAGAAACGAACCAGTCAGCAATTGATTAATAGAAATCACATGATCAAAAAATGAGCCGACAATTACATCTCGTAACTATAAGGATATGTTGTCAGACACGACCCGCTGACGGTATTTAGATTACCTTGGGTGCATGTATAACAGCACCAGTATTCAAATTTAGCATGCATAGTGATCAAAGGTGTCAAAATCAACGAAGCCATAGGCAGGGCTCGACACTTACGGTGGCCTAGTGGCCCGGGGCCATCAGAAACGTACGTCGGGCCACCAAAATTTCAGACGAAGATTTTGGTGGCCCGATCAGGCCACCTAAAAAGTCGGATGTTTTCCATTATACTTTTGGAAATGAACAGCGGTAACAATTGGCTCCGTAAGAATGTCAGATATTTGCTTTTAATTTTGGAAATGAATAACGATAATATTCGACTCCGTTTGATACTAAAATAAATGTCGGATGTTTGTTTATACATTTAGAAATGAATAATGGTAAGATTCAGCTCCGTACGGTGCTGAAATTAATGTAAGATATTTGATTTGCGTTCGGAAATGAAGAAGGAAAACATTAGGCTCCGGAAGATGGTGAAATAAATGTCGAATGTTTGCTTCCACTTCCGGAAATGAATGATAATAATATTCAACTCCGTATACCATGATAAAATAAATGCCAGATGTTTGCGTTTACGCAAGAAAATAAATAACAATAACATTCAGCTCCGGAAGATGCTAAAGTAAAATGTTGAATGATCCATTGACGTTCGGAAATGAATAACAATAATATTCAACTCCGTACGATGATTAAGTAAATGTCGGATGTTACTTTTACTTTCGAAATTATATAGCAATGACATTCGACTGCGGAAGATGCTGAAATAAATGTCAAATGTTTGCTTTTACGTTCGGAAGTGAAAAGCAGTAATATTCTGATCCATGCGATGCTGAAATAATTGTCGGATGTTAGCTTTTAAATTTCGAAATGAATAACAGTAATATTTAGCTGCGCTCGATGGTAAAATAAACGTTTGATGTTTGCTCTGACTTTCGGAAATGAATAACAATTAGGAGTCCCTACGATGATAAATAAATGCCGGATGTTTGCTTTTTACGTTAGGAAGTAAATAGCAATAACATTCAGCTCCGGAAGATGCTAAAATAAATGTCGAATTACGTTCGGAAATGAATAACAATAATATTCAACTCCGTATACGATGATAGAATAAAATGCATGTCTTTGTTTGATTTTATGTTCGAATGATGTAAATGGCAATAACATTCAGCTCCGGAAAATGCTAATATCAATGTCGGATATTTGCTTTGACGTTCGGAAATGAATAATAATAATATTCAACTCCGTACGATGATAAAATAAATGTCTGATGTCTGCCTTGACGTTCAAAAATGAAAAACAGTAATATTCGGCTCCGTACGATGCTTTATGATTGTCAGATGATTCGTTTCACTTTCGGAAGTGGACGGCAGTAGCATTCGGCTCCGTACGATAATAAAATAAATGTCCGATGTTTGCTTTTAAATTTGGAAATGAATAACGGTAATATTCTACTCCGTACGATGCTAAAATGAATAACAAATTGTTGCTTTTACATTTGGAAATGATTAACGGTATCAATCGACTCAATTAGATGCTTAAATACACGATGTAAATAGCGGATGTACCTCGCGAGAAAGTGCAAGGTGCCAGATGAGAGATGAGAAAGTTCCTACAGTGATTGGTTTCTCGAAAATCATGGCATGTGGAATTATTTCCGTATATCTTTATTAGATATGCCAAATGGCACCAGGTAAGTGGGGATCTCTCTCAACCTCCCTGCATGCGTTAATCGTCCAACTGCCCACAAAATTAATTTTATCCACACTACTAGTAGGCGGATGGCCATCCAGCGATAGGAAATTTACAAGCTGCCGAACGCAGGCAGGCAAAAATGCGTGCAGATTACAAATTGCAGTATTTTTACTCTTAGGCATGTCTGCTCAGGCGTCTGCAAAACAGATTCATCCCACTCGCGACTACAAAGCAACATAACACGGAAGCAAGCATTGCAAGCAGAGTGCGAGGTTTGTTATCGGTCCTTTGTAATCGATTATGTGAGAATTCCTTCCACTATCGATCAGACGATGAATCTCGCACAATAACGCGTGCGGCCGTGTTCACTCGCGTGTGTCGGTGGTCCCCCGCGGGAGACCAAAATCGGGTGTCCACTTTCTTTCGAGCAATACTGTAATTAACCTATTTCAAAGGACATATATGTGCACTTGGGGCCTTGTCAAAATTATTCTGTGAAGTTATGATAAAAAAAACCCTCAAAATCTTATCCCAATTCGTCCGTCTGTTAGTGTTTATTTCGTCCAGGCCTACAATACCATTCGCTGAGCCCAACCAGACGCCGTGCGAAGTGTGTATAGCTACTGATTTATGGGCAGCCATTACATGGACACACACACAAACACAAGCCTCGCCCGCGGCCGCGTGGTTTGTTCGCGCGATCGCACAGTGTTCGATGTGTCGGCTCCGCAGAAGTGCAGTGAGGCAGGCTTTTAGTGACCCTATTACTAGTCAAACGGCATTCCATACAGCAAGAAAAGCTCGCAAGCTGCTTAGTGCGTGGTGGTTCATGGGATATCACCTTGGCATACGGCTAATAAGGTACCGATAATATAGGGCTGTAAAGTCCACAATTGCCGAAACTCAAATTTTTGGATTAAGTCAAGTTTTGGCACCGGTCTTGAGTAACTGCGGCAGTAAGCGGCCGTGCGCCCTTTCGCGGCAGGTACAACATACTAGGTATCGCTAAACACAGCATTGCACTGTACATGCACACTACACATATAGCACACTACCAATCAACAAAAATCAACCAATAAAATGGGCACAATCTCCGACAAAAGTGAAATTTTCTTACCTAAATGACAACATATCGCATCAAAAATTTTATTTTCAGTACTTCTTAACCCATCCACGTCTCATCCCACAAAAAACGTGGGAAGCATTATTTATGACCAAAAGAGGGCGTCCTCAGACCTCAGGCTTGGCCAGGAGCTGTAGAATAATTTTAGCCAATCACAGAGATCCTTACTGGGACTCAGAAAAATAATTTATGCAAAGAAACCTATTTTAGAATGCCTCTTATTGGCCAAAACACCTGCCAGGGGTTCGAGCCTGCTGAGAAACTAATCAATATTCATGTTTACAGCGCGCATGCATCTTTGTTGCACCAGCAACTGCAGTGATTCCTTACGCGCGGTATCGTGATATCGATCTCCTCATAGAGTGCTTGACAATATCTGATTACGCGAGCTCTTGCTGCGGGGATCCTTGTGTGTACGGTGTGTACGTACGTACAGTGTGTGTGTGTGTTGAATTCCATTTACGTTAGTGAGTGTGGGTAACTTCTCAACGTTTCCCGTCCATTTCTCTCTCTTTTCTCTCTTTTGCTTTCGTATCATTCTATATCTTTTATTCTCAGAGTACAATCGTACTTCTGAGAGTGTTTTGTTCATTTTTCTCAGTGACTATCTCGTTTGCAACAATTTAGAGGTGAGTTTTTGTCCTAGTGTTTGTTGAATTTTTGGATTGAACACGATGTAGCTTATCTACGTGTGTGAGAGAACATCGTAGTTTGTGTGGTACCCACTCGTTTGTTTCCGTGTAAGCATTTTTACCGTAAAGTGTCTTCATCGTTCGTCTTCCAAGCATCGTGTTTTCACCCTAGTTTTCCTTATCGTAGTTTTTTACCTCGATTTTTTTTGCGGTGCAAGATGTTCTGTGTATTTTTTCTACGGTAAAATGCCATCGTTGATGATCTTCGTGTATTCATTACTAGTTTTTCACCTCCGTTTCATTTTTATGTCTAACGTAGCGTAGTTACAACTATGTTTAGAGCTAGTTAGCTAGGTCTGCGATGTCTGTATCGTTTGCTGGTGTGTTTTGTGAGCTGAGAGTGACTATGATGGGAGTGATATTCACGGTTTTGCTGTGGTGGAGGTGATGGAAAGATGCAATTTATTTCGTGTAACCATGCATGACGTTGATGGCGAGTAAAACTACGACACGAGTAGCCTAGCCTAGGCCAATGACGAGAGCGACACTGAAGTCAAGAAACGGGGCTGATGCTCGCTCGTGCACGGGAGTGGTCTAGAGACCTGCATTATTTATAATTTTTTTTTTCTTATTCACTCGGGTATCTAGTGCTACAAACCCAAAATTCGTGTCTCTGAAGAAACTCAACCAAAAGCTTGACAACAAGTTTGCATCAGGTCTATTCTGTAGTAAATATTGGATCTAGATTCTAGGCCTAAATGGCGATGCTAATTTAGTTTTCATTTAGAACTCGACGAAATCCATTTTCTTTGCTCATTTTTCAACTGATAAATTATTTAGAACTGTACTAAAATTCTGATGTACTGCATTCACCATTGTAATAAAGAACCTGCTGATCAGGTGTTGTATTCTATCCTTTTCATTTCCTCCCTTGGTTTCCTTCCTGTCACTTTCTTCATTGACCCTGGATGGAAAAAAAAAAAAATCCCATCTTGCCATGTAAAGACAGAACACATACCATCATGAAATATCATGACATTGAAATAATAATGAAAAATATATAAGTGACCAAAATACTTGTTTGTGAAAATAAATAACAAATGAAAGGTGATTTCTTATGGAGCAGTTCTTTCAAATGTCAAACAGCTTCGATAATGAAGCAAGTGAAATCTGAAAACTATCCTGGCAACAAGTTGATATTGATAGGGAATTCTAACGAAAACTGTCACACCATTTGATGTTTGAATTTGTCTTTTTTATTGGATGAGGTTATAAAACTATAAATGCCACCGATAAAATAACAATCCTCTCAATTTGAACAAGAGCAGTAGGGTGGTACACTGGTACGACTCCGTAAACAACTGATTATATATGCATCGTATCCATGGGCAACTGCGGGATAACTGCAAGAAGGCGCAGGAAATTAGACTTGAGTCAAGAACGATTATTTATTATTATTTTTTTATTCAAACTATTATTTTTTTTTCTTGGACTGGAAAAAAGCCAAAATATTTCATATTACGCTTCTAAAATATATATGAATATCTGAAATCTTTTTATCGTGATTTTATGAAGAATTAGAATTATTTTAAAAAATATAAATACTAGATGGGCTGAACAAGGAAGTCTAATTTCACCCCAAGAATTTGCAGCACACCGCATCTCGGGTGCATTCCTAGCGTTCTTGCCGCACTCAGCTCTCACCTAGCTAGCTGCCATGTGCAAGCCAGTCACAGTGCATGTTCACCGCGCACAGTACACACGTTGTAGCCAGTTCACCGATCTCATTCCTGATCTCGTGCGTGTAGAAAATTCTCCCAAAACTAAGCCAGACATGATTTTGGAACATACATTACAGTGTCAAGACCTTTTCAGTGGACTTTGAATTCGCTATTTGTCTGTTTTAGCTCTTGAATGTACGACTTCGAACGTCCGATTTGTTTTTTACCATACCACGTGGAGCTAGCTGCGTGTTTTTTCAGCCCCATGCTTCTCCACACACGTCATCACATACACACAAGCCATCGCGATCGAAGTTTGAGCGATAGCGATAACATGTGCGGAGCAGACATGCGGATTTCAGCACAGGGTAAATGAGTAGTTGAACGTATCACGATTGTAAAACAAATCTTTTTCTATGTCTCTGCAAATTTGAATTAGGTTATCTCAGTATAGATAGATTATGATACATTACAAAATAGATTAGCAATAGCAAGAACTTGCGTACATGAGCGTTATTAGATAACGTTGCAAAATAAAAACCCCGTCATTGAATGGAATGTTCCAGAGCTATCTCTGGGGGCTCGAGGACACTATGGACACGTCTATTCGCAAGTGGGTAAGATGTGATTACAGATTATGGCTTGAAATGAAGAGGATTTATGAATGAAATACACAGAAACAATATTTTTTTCATAATTCCTGCACAGTTTATTATTTCTTTTCATAAAATCCACATAAACTAGTGCTGCATTGAGTCAAGTAAGTGCATATTAGCACGAGTGTACACGCATCATCCCTCCTGCCTAGTGGGAATGACACAGGCAGTTTTTCAATGACGTATGAATGCTCTTCACGTGTAGATCGCGCCGTAGGGAAGATCGCGCCCAAGTTCATGGCCAACTTACTAGGCAGGCACGATTTTACAGATTACACAGAGGCCCGTACGTGGATGGGTTAAAGAAACAATGGTGTAAGAAACTGGATTTTTTTTTGTTTTCCCGATGTTCATGGATTTTGAAAACATATCCTCGCGTAAAATAGAACTTTCACGAGCCGATGTGGGCCGCCATTTTTTTTCGGAAAGTGGATGTTACCATCGAAAAAAAAAAAGAGAAAGACATCAACAACACTGCCAGAATTGCAATCCCTGTTTGCAGCCAGTGCATGTGCGCCCGCTATTTTCACGTGTTTTCGCAATGGGAATTGGCGCTTACGCAACGTTCGCAAGACATGTGAAGGTGTTCAGCTAAAGATCGCCGAGCACACTCGTATTGCTTAGGGATTGTACATTGTGCCGCAAGCAGAGCTACTGTACTACGGCGGATATCGGCGAAAATTGCGACGGGTTTTGCCCTGGTAAATCATGAAAACTGTGATTGTCATTGGTCAATTTTTTTAATAACAATAGCGTTTATGAATAATATTGCCTATGATATATGGTGATGGTTGAAAATAATTTGCCTGATTTGTTTACACTTACAGAGTGGAGAACCCCTTAAACTGCCGCAAATGGGGTATTCTACTCTCGCACTAACACACTAAGTAGTAGTCAAACCTTGGTGCAGGCTTTTTAAAGTACAGCCATATTTTACCACTGTATACAAGTCAACAGACTTCTTGGGCATTGGGTGGGCTTGACTTGGCAAGTTGGAAATTGGGGTCTTCACTCACAACCACGTCTTCTCAACATGTAAATTGTGTAATTTATTTGACAACAGAGGACGCTAATAAATTGCTGGAAAACGACATCAAACCGGTCTCTTTCTCCGGAACTACCCGTACCAAAATAGACGTTTATAGAATTTGGCTCATATTTTCCATTACTTCTCCAATTCCACAAGACAGAAATGTGTCATCTGAATTGAAAAGAACGATGATTCTCAACAACTAAATTAAATTTACAGTACCACGTACACCTACATTGTACAGTGCAAAACTATTGCGCAAACTGCGAAGTCCCCATACGTTTTCACTCACACACACACACACATCCCCCGTTATCCAACTCCGTTCATTCATTCTCCGAGGATGATACACATCTCAAATAACCCTCGTATTTAACTCAAATTCTCAAATTTTCAGAGAATTTACAGAAACAACTTTTAAACAAATACTTCAAATACATAGATTTTCTCTGATTGCGTTTAGATGATGCTTACCATCTTGGCTAGATGTTATTTTTACTCCCTCCAGCTGTCAGAAGCCCTTACACGGATAACACCGGTAATCGAAAAGGTCCTACGTCAGACGTACACGTAGCACGTGAACATCACATAGTGGCACACACAATGATCATGCATGAACCGTGGGCTCGCCCGCAATATATGCAGTTTTGTCTGACTCCTACCTTTTCAATATAAGCGCTCTCCGCAACCGTATGAAACTGCCATATCAACGATAATAGACATAAGAAACAACCTTAGGTCCACATGCCAATTGCGCAATATCCGTGTCATTCATTCCGTTGCGCGACATGTCGCAAGGAATGTTAATTTTTGTAATGTATTTTATTAATTTTGTTGTTCTTTTCCTTTTTCATCTTCGCCATTTATGCCTGAAGGTTAGTATTAGTCGTTCAAAACAAGTCTCCCGAAGCACGACATATTTAAAAGAGTGACAGTGTTGTAATCCAACTGAAATGATAATTATGATAATAATTGGGGGGGGGGGGGGCCTATAAACTGATTAACAAGCTTAGATGACGTTTTACCGTAAACTTGGTGCAGTCCTTGATCCTATACCACACTGGTTTACATAATTATTGACTAAATGAATGGTTATGATTATGCATCAATAATTGGATGAATTGGTGAATGAATGAAGCAATGATAAATAAATAGATATGCATGTATGTTTACCACTACAAGAAAAACAAGTAAATGCATACCAGTCCTATCGGCCCTAGCATAACCATTACACACAATTGATAAGGCACACACACATGGTATGTTACCAGGGAGGTGGGTGTCTTCCCACCTCCCTGAATATACATTATAGGCCTACAACTATACATGCACATGATAATAAACATAAATGTATATAAATGACACACGCAAAGATAACAAACAAAAGATGACAACGGCTTGGTGGAAATGAGATAGACCTTTGATGCTTTAAATAAACCACTGGTATTTTGTCGTTCTTGAGCTAAGCGCATATCACACACACACACACACACACACACACACACACACACACACACACACACACACACACACACGCACACACACACACACACAAGCACACACACAAATGCCGCTATTCACATTTAATATTTTATTGAATATTTTGTTATTAAATGTTGTAGACATGTAGGGTCTGTCAATTCAAAACATGATTGTCATTGTTACAATCTTGAATTCAATTTGTTATTTTACCGGCAGCTAATGCAATTGTTGTAAAACAGGATTATTTAATATGCATGCTAAAATATAGAACACGAATCTCTTGTCGCAGAGTTTTGTTAATCCGTTGCAACTTTTGGATCATAGTGCATTGTTCCCTAGATGACATGAAATACAAAAAAAAAAAAAAAAAACTCATGCGAGACATTATTGTGAGCATATCTGTTGATGTGGTTCATTATAGGAGTTAGTTCATCGATGCATATAGAACAAAAATCCGTTGGGAATGGATCGAAATTCAAGAGCAATATTTTGAAAATCATCAAACTGCAGATCAATGGCGTCTGGATATAGGAATATGACATGATCAACTTTAGGGCAAGATGAAGGATCATGAGAAGAAACAATGTTATTTGTTTTGTTAGCAAAGGATTAGGCCTCGGTAGGTCTCTAAGATTCTAGGACTATTACCCCTGGACAATACCCCAGACCATTCCCTGGCGATAATCCTTTTCCCGCATCTAATTCTAACCCTTACCCATAGAAATCCCAACCCTAACCGTAATCTTAATCCTTACATGATCCTAATCCTATACTATAACCGTTATTTTTTTGGGGGGGGGGGAGTGGGTATCTATTGTCCGCCGGGGGGGGGGGGTAATTGTCCTGATACGATCTATACACAGCGGTAAGCCAAAGAGAGGGCATCGATTATGTATGTGAGGGTATGTGCAATTTCCCTTCTGTTAATGCCTTGTCTTTGTTGTTAAAATTGGTGTTATCAGTTTTTAAGATAATGTAATTAGTGTGGCATTTTTCTTTCGTGGTGTGGGGGGGGGGGGTATCAATATGAATCAGTTTTGTGTAAACTGTTAGTTTTGTTTTATCTTTTCTTTTATTGCCTCCCTACTGTAAAGTTTGATGTAAACCAAAATACATGTAGTTCTAATACGGTTAGTCTTAAATTCGGACTTTTATTTGGTGGTGGTTGGTTTTTTGTTTTTTGGGTTTTTTTTACAATAAAACCGAAATTGAATTGAATTGAATTGAACTGAATTGAATTGAATTGAATTGAATTGAATTGAATTGAATTGAATTGAATTGAATTGAATTGAATTGAATTGAATTGAATTGAATTGAATTGAATTGGACCGCCGTTGAATTAAAAAAAAAAAGAAAATCTTCCCACCCGGATCCGGACCGAATTATAGTATATGGATGCTTCCTTTAGAAATATCTGATTATCTATTTCCAGCTTAGATTTACTCCATAACGTCTCTCAAGCCCTCGGAGTACTAGTATTGTTTGTTTTGCATCCCGAAAACAAGGTCTAGCAGTATTATTCGTCTTGGATGGTGTAAGAGGAGCACGCTGATTATATACCATCCTATGTATAAGATCACCGCTGTCAAGTTCGCTATATTATATACGTAACATGTCATAACAGGGCTGCGGAAAGTTTTTCAGGGTGGGGATCGGGAGGCATGCGCGACCGAGAGGGTGCTCAAGGTCAATGGTCTCCCTTATCGAAATTCGTAGGTGTTGTTGTTCTTGTTGGGTTTTGTTTTGTGTTTTATAGCAGCCAAAAAAAGAAGAAAAAAGTGAGGCGGAGGCAACGGCGTAGCCAGGATTTCATCTTAGGGGGGGCGGTTAGTCTGCGAGGGAGCGAAGCGACCGAGCCCGAGCGAGCGGAGCGAGCGAGGGGGGGAGGGTGTGGGAGGGGGGTGTCCCCCCTCCCACGGTAAGAACTTTTTTGCATTTGGATGTTGTAAATGGTGCAATTTGATGCATGTTTTTGCGCGTTTTATCGACGTGAAACAGTCCCACTTGTTTATGGTAGCAGTTTATTTTGATGTAGATTATTATTGAACAATTTGCCTATAAAAGGGTATAATTTAGATACACTTCTTGTATTAATTCTTTTCACTGAATATCATGAACGCGACTGAACCCGAGCGAGCGGAGCGAGCGAGGGGGGAGGGGAGGGTGTGGGAGGGGGGTGTCCCCCCTCCCACGATAAGAACTTTTTGCATTTTGATGTTGCAAATGGTGCAATTTGATGCATGTTTTTGCGCGTTTTATCGACGTGAAACAGTCCCACTTGTTTAAGATAGCAGTATATTTTAGTGTAGATTATTATTGAACAATTTGCCTATAAAATGGTATAATTCAAATATTCTTTTCACTGAATATCATGAACGCGACTGAACCCGAGCGAGCGAAGGGAGCGAGGGGGTAGGGGAGGGTGTGGGAGGGGGGTTTCCCCCTCCCACGGTGAGAACTTTTTACATTTTGATTTTGCAAATGGTGCAATTTGATGCATGTATTTGCGTGTTTTAACGACGTGAAACAGTCCCACTTGTTTAAGATTGCAGTATATTTTAGAGTAGATTATCATTGAACAATTTGCCTATAAAATGGTATAATTCCAATACACTTCTTGTATTAATTCTTTTCACTGAATATCATGAACGCGACTGAACCCGAGCGAGCGGAGCGAGCGAGGGGGTAGGGTAGGGTGTGGGAGGGGGGTTTCCCCCCTCCCACGGTGAGAACGTTTTACATTTTGATTTTGCAAATGGTGCAATTTGATGCATGTTTTAACGACGTGAAACAGTCCCACTTGTTTAAGATTGCAGTATCATGAACGCGACTGAACCCGAGCGAGCGGAGCGAGCGAGGGGGAGGGGAGGGTGTGGGAGGGGGGTGTCCCCCCTCCCACGATAAGAACTTTTTGCATTTTGATGTTGCAAATGGTGCAATTTGATGCATGTTTTTGCGCGTTTTATTGACGTGAAACAGTCCCTCTTGTTTAAGGTAGCAGTATATTTTAGTGTAGATTATTATTGAACAATTTGCCTATAAAATGGTATAATTCAAATACACTTCTTGTATTCATTCTTTTCACTGAATATCATGAACGCGACTGAACCCGAGCGAGCGGAGCGAGCGAGGGGGTAGGGGAGGGTGAGAGGGGAACCCCCCTCCCACGGTGAGAACTTTTTACATTTTGATTTTGCAAATGGTGCAATTTGATGCATGTATTTGCGTGTTTTAACGACGTGAAATAGTCCCACTTGTTTAAGATTGCAGTATATTTTAGTGTAGATTATTATTGAACAATTTGCCTATAAAATGGTATAATTCCAATACACTTCTTGTATTAATTCTTTTCACTGAATATCATGAACGCGACTGAACCCGAGCGAGCGGAGCGAGCGAGGGGGTAGGGGAGGGTGTGGGAGGGGGGTTTCCCCCCTCCCACGGTGAGAAGTTTTTACATTTTGGTTTTGCAAATGGTGCAATTTGATGCATGTTTTTGCGTGTTTTAACGACGTGAAACAGTCCCACTTGTTTTAGATTGCAGTATATTTTAGTGTAGATTATTATTGAACAATTTACCTATAAAATGGTATAATTCCAATACACTTCTTGTATTAATTCTTTTCACTGAATATCATGAACGCGACTGAACCCGAGCGAGCGGAGCCAACGAGGGGGGAGGGGAGGGTGTGGGAGGGGGGTGTCCCCCCTCCCACGGTAAGAACTTTTTGCATTTTGATTTTGCAAATGGTGCAATTTGATGCATGTTTTTGCGCGTTTTATCGACGTGAAACAGTCCCACTTGTTTAAGGTAGCAGTATATTTTAGTGTAGATTATTGTTGAACAATTTGCCTATAAAATGGTATAATTTAGATACACTTCTTGTATTCATTCTTTTCACTGTATATCACGAACTCGACTGAACCCGAGCGAGCGGAGCGAGCGAGGGAGTAGGGGAGGGTGTGGGAGGGGGTGTCCCCCCTCCTACGGTGAGAACTTTTTGCATTTTGATGTTGCAAATGGTGCAATTTGATGCATATTTTTGCGTGTTTTAACGAGTTGAAACAGTCCCACTTGTTTAAGGTTGCCGTATATTTTATTGTAGATTATTATTGAACAATTTGCCTATAAAACAGTATAATTCAAACACACTAGTCTTCTTGTAATAATTCTTACACTGAATATCATGAACGCTGTCTGTTCAGCAATCAAACAGAAAAAGCATGCACACGAGGGTGTAGATAGGGGCATATCCCCTCCCACACGAAGGTGATTTTGCGTTTTCAGACCTGAAATTCAGCTCGCGGAGCTTTTGCGTTTTTAGAATTGAAATAAAGCGATCTTGGTATAGCCACAGTCTGCTTCTTTGCATGGCGGGGGGGGGGGGGGGGAAACAGGAAGAAGGCGTTGGCGAGTCTTATCTCCACTCTTCCCTTCCGATGGAGCTTGTATCTTTTTAAGGCTGAAATTGAGATATCTCGTATACGCATAATAAGCATATTTGATGGAATCAACATTTGGGTAATCAAAAAAAAAAAATGATGGGGGGGGGGGGGGCTGAGGGAGGAAAGGGTCGATTAAAAGGGGAAATTCCCCTTATACATGAGGGAACCTTCAGTTTTCGGAATATTAGTGAAAAGTCTTGTGCACTCAGAATTATTCAGAATTTTTTTTTAATCTAAAAAGTGTACTTAGCTAGGGAAAGCGGCAAAGAGGGGGAGGGTTTGGGAGGGGGTATCCCCCTCCCAAGCACGAGAGATTTTGCATATTTTGAATTGAAATTCAACGATCTGGTGCACACTTTGAGTGAAATATTCAAAAAAATATATCTTATTTGATGAAAGGTTGCAAAGGAGACCCGCTTCATGTGCATGCATACAGTATACACGCATTTTTTTTTTCCGCCTCCCAACTCCTCGGTCCAAATCTTAGGGGGGGGCGACCGCCCCCATCGCCCCCCCCCCCCCCTGGCTACGCCAGTGGGCGGAGGTGGCACGAGAAATGAATAAATTGCTGAACATAGGGGAGCCTTTTTTTAATCTCGTGTCAGCTGATTAAACCCAGAAGTGGTCGACTTTTTTTTTCTAATTTTGACCCCCGGTGCCCCCCCCCCCAAAAAAAAAAATCCTAGTATACGGGCCTGTGTTAGACAGGTTTTTTTGCATCAGTTCTATTTATCGAATTGAGGGCACGCAGTTCCGTTTTGGTATACACCATAGCCGGTAACTTTCTGTTGCTGTTCTCTGCATTATTATTCTTCTTATACAACTTGTACAAGGCCATGCTTTTGGATAGACATCGTCGAGTATATAGCATCCCCGCGGAATAAAATGTTTTGCTATAATTGGACAGTTAGTTAGATAGATAGCGGATAGATAGATATAGATAGATAGTTTTTCCTCTGAGGGGCCCACATTCTACAAGCTTTGTCTTTTTAGTGGGTCCCTCCATTTTTCGAATTTTGTATACTGTTTAGTTACTTCTAATCACTTGAGTTTTATGATAGTGTATAATTATTGTAAGGTGATATACAATCATTGTACATTATTTTCATGTTACATAGTTTATGCACCTTATATTTTCAGTTACCAAAACAGTGATGTTTATATGTTTTTGTCGAAAAATGAAATAAAACATTGAATTGAATTAGATATAGATAGACAGATAGATAGATAGATAGATAGATAGATATAGATAGATAGATAGATAGATAGATAGATAGATAGATATCAGATAGATAGATAGATAGATAGATAGATATCAGATAGATAGATAGATAGATAGATAGATAGATAGATAGATAGATAGATAGATAGATTTTGGTTTATTTTATCAAAAGGAGAATACATACAAAAGGAGAATACAAAAGTTCAACAATCAGTGTGATCTCTGCAGCTTCAGTCCATGGTATAGGTCTACTATGATCATGAATTATCATAGACCTAAAATATTCAGAAGATTTGAGGGAGATGGGATAGCATATTTCGTGCTGGCCGAAAATATTTTACAAACTAGTGTTTATGGACGAGACCTACTGATTTTTGGTTGTAGGCTGACAAAGAGTGAAATGAAAATTAAAAATAACGAAATAAAAAAAGAACAGAAAACGAATCATCAAGAAGGCATTGTTGTACATAATCAGGCTGAAATATAAAAACACCATTATAAACTTTTTTTTAAACACCATAAACTTAAAACCAACAACAGCATGTATAAACAGAGATAGCGATTTTGCGCTTCCGCACGTACTCTCACGTGATAATACTTTTCTGGTTCTGAACTGCACTTTTCACTTATTTTTTTATTTTTTTTTTTTACTTCAGGCCTCACGAGGGCTATAACGTGTTTTTAAAAGACTAGTGTCTCTCAAATCAAAGACAAATGTTCATTTCCTTTAATACAAAAATAAACATTTACTCCAAACAAAACTTAATGCATTGTGCATTATATACGAGCCTATACGCAGTGCACGAGAAATTACGCAGTGGCGGATCCAGAGAGGGGCGCACCGGGCACACGCCCTCTTGTTATTCTTTATTAAAACAAAATAAATAAAAAGAAAAAAATGAGGCACTGCCTTTTAATGGCGCCTCCTCTTTACGGAATTCGTGGATCCGCACCTGTTTTGTAATAGAAGAGGAAACATTTCGTTTTGCGAAATGCCTATACCCAAAGAACATTCGTCTACATAGTTAACTCAAATTAAAAATATATGGTATTCGTGGTTTAGCACTTTCTTGGATTATTGATTATTTATCCAACAGAAAGCAATATGTACTATTTAAGTCATCCAAATCTCCGAATTCTAATATTGTATGTGGTGTTCCCCAGGGACATTCTTGGCCCCCTATAACTGTTCCTTGTATATATCAATGATATAATAAATACATCGAAAACTCTTAAATTTATACTTTTTGCGGATGATACTAATATTTTTTACTCCCATGAGAACCTCGAAACACTGTTTAATACTCTGAACACGGAAATAGACAAAGTCTCCCAATGGTTTATTATGTAATAAATTATCCCTTAATATCTCAAAAACAAATTTTATACATTTCAAACCTACTGCTTCACAGAACATTAACAGCAGTTATAATATTAATATTGATGGATTATCCTTAACTGAAGTAAGATCTACTAAATTTTTAGGAATTATAATTGACTCGAGTTTAACTTGGAACGATCACATTCATAATATCCACACGTCTGTCTCAAGAACTGTAGGAATTTTATATCGACTGAAAAACTTCATTTCTCAAAATTCCCTGACTATTTTATATAATGCATTGATCTTACCACATATCACATATTGCAACATCGTTTGGGGAAACTGTGGCTCAACTAAAATTAATCCAATTCTTACCCTCCAAAAACGTGCTGTAAGTTTGATTACAAATTCCCGTTACTTATCCCCATCCAATTCCCTATTTCGTCAACTAAAAACATTGAAAATTGAGGATCTTCACACCTTTCAAACTGCTGTTTTTATGTATAAATATACATTTCATTGTCTTCCAAAAATTTTTGATGGTTTCTTCACTCCAAATTCCACCGTTCATTCATACCCAACACGTCAGTCGTCCGATTACCATCTCGAAAACCCCAGAAACATTTTAGCTCAAAAATCATTAAAACATAATGGACCAGATATTTGGAATTCTTTACCCCCTAATTTAAAACAATGTACGTCGTTGAACATTTTCAAACGAGAACTAAAAAACACCCTCATAATCCAGTATACTTCTGACATTTAAATATTCATACCACCTGGTCAACAAACACCCTAAACAATGAGTTCACGGCCATAACTGAAGTAACATTCACCTCATCACACTGATACACAAAATAACACTCAACGTACAAACCAAGATTCATCCCAACACAATGCACACCACACTGCACCTCACGTCCTTCACACAATATCTACTTCCCACTCAGCGAGTGGCAAGATTTTCTTTATGTATCTCTTTATTGTGCCCTTCGCACAATTACCCCCACTCAGTGAGTGGCAAGATTTTCTGTATGTATCTCTTTACCTGGGGCCATCTTCCTCGTCAAGCTTAGCTTATGATGATGGTCCCCTGCATTTCATTTTTATCATTTCCTATTGCTTCCTTTCATATATGATATTCGTTCTTGAAAAAAAAGAAAATGTATGTAAGATCCAAACTGTACGAATATTAGCATGTAAGCATGTAAGTATGTAAGTATTTTGTTGATTTGTTGATTTGTATTGATTTTGAAATGCAGAAATAAAAACTGAACTGTGTTACTGAACTGAACTGAAAAAAGACGCACCCCTTTCCGTGCCATTAAGTCAATGCACACATTTCCCACACATCCAAACATGTGGATAGGTAATTAAATGCAGAAGGTTAAGAGAGAGAGAGAGAGAGAGAGAGAGAGAGAGAGAGAGAGGGGGGGGGGGGGAAGGGGGGCTGTGAATAGTGTTTTCCCCGAATCGAATATACGCCCGACGATTATACTCAAGTACAGACATATTAATACATGGACTGTAATCGCAATCAGAGGACTTGCGCCATCTCTCGGCGGGACCATAACATTAACCAGAGCTTCTATTCTAATCTACTTCAATCTTAAGGGTTGGGGTTCAGAATTAGGCATAGGACCTATATGTGACATTTTGAGTGGTAAAGGGATATTTCAGACCAGTTAGAGATTATCTGGAAAGTAAGAATGAACTTATACGACAACCACAAGAGTGAAATTTTGATCAAAATCGGATTAAAAGTAGGGCCTATCGAAGTTATTTTTGTTCAAAATTCGCCAATTTTTGTACAACAGTTATTTGAACAATATTAATAATATGAATACAAAGAAAATGAATGAGCTGATGATGTCAACATATCACAACTTTTCATGTCATCATCTCAATACATTCCATTGATAATTGTGACGGTAAAAAACAACATGACAAGAATTAAGTTTTTTTTTTGTCGAGTAAAAGTAAAACCCTAATGTTGTAGCTGGTTAAATAACTTCAAACTAATGATCAGTAATATCGTTCAGGATTTGAGACTGGGGCATAATTATTTGCGTGTAAAAAATCTTAATTATATGCAAGGCCTATACTGGTATCTGGTATCCCATTCATTGTCATCCAATATCATGATAAATCCCCCGAATCTCCAATTTTCCGCTCCAATTGACCTTAACCTACACAAAAGTAATGTTCTGTGTATTTATTTTCCTCTGTTCCTCCGCCCACTCTCTTTTCAAAGAATAGAATCAAAAACAAAAGCTTGTATGTTTCGCCTGATTGTTTTGTTTTATTTGTTTAAATGAGCAATGACTACTCTTTTATTGGGGAAAGGTCGTATGTACTAAGTCAAAGGATATATTACAATTTGGCCTACAGCTCAATTTGGAGAAGAGATGTCAGGCGATGATACCATTAACTAAGTGTTCACTTTTTTCTTTAATCGGGTTGAGACCAACGTAATCAAATAATGTTCTTCGATGACATCATTTTCAAATTTGCAAAATGATATTAATTTCTTATTCTATATTCGATTTCCCCACCTTTGAGGCAATCTTCAGCGCATTTTTTTGGTAGGGCCTACAGTGGACGATGTTTTCAACTTGGATTTTCGATTGTCGGGACATTTCAATTAGTTGCAATGAAAGCTAATATTTCTGAGAGTTGTCAATTTCTTGAATCAATCAGGAGCAGCCTTTGAACGCGGAGCAGAGTCGTGAAATTCACGAAATTTAAAACACGAAGAAATACCTCTTCACATGCAGGAGTATAACATGAGGATGTCATTGTCATGGCACATTTTGTAATCTGGGGTGGATCCAGGAATTCCGTGTAAAAGGGGGGGGGGGGGGGGGGAGAGCAGACGCCCAGTGCTCCCCCCCCCCCGGCCTGGATCCGCCACTGGTAATGGTCTTTATAGCCAGTCGACCAGGTAGCTACCACCGATACTAAATTATTTTCTGTTAACCCTTTCTGTGCCATTGGGTCAAATTAACACAAACTTTGCATACATGTTTATGGACAAGAAATTTAAGTGGCATGCAAGTTTACCTACCAAATATGAAGAGAGAAAATAATGTGAAACGATATAATAGGGGACTATAAAACCATGACATTTCGGAAAACCGGAATGCAAAGTACGCGCCGACTCACTTTTTTTATGAGTGATGTGAACAATAATTGGTTAAAAAAGTACCAGTTGTCTCAAATTTTTAATAAAAGAATCTTCAGACAATTGAAGGAGTCGGAAGAAAAAAAAAAAAAAAAAACACGGGGTGGTATTCTGTAAGGATCCTAGGACAGCTCTCGCTCCTAAATACGCGATTGGTATTCTGTAACACCGCGCGTAGGAGGAGAAATAGGATAGTGACGTCAGCGATCCTTATTTCTCTCCAAGTTTAGGATAGGGGCGTAACTTGATATGTTAATTAGATGTAATTAGATGTTAATGAGATCTTAAGATAAGTGGTATTCTGTAAGCACAAGTAGGATCAAGTTTAGGAGCAAAAATAAGGATAGCCTCTAGGCAATCTTTCTCTGGCGCTTTATGCCGGGCTATTGCGTATTATAGGCCTACTGACGACCTACTGTCTCTTATTTTGTATGTTCATGAACAAGAAGATAAATACACATGATACATGGATCGTAAAACAGAGTTATCTGTTCCTCTCATACTGAGGATTCTAAAACTGCAGTCTATAATGTTCGAAACAATTTATTCTTTATCTAGATGGTATGTGTTTATTTGTTTATTGTTCGCCATTTTCAATTCAATTCACACTTCATTTTATTCGGCAGAAAATAAATCAAAAGTACATTATGTACACAATAAAAACAAAAGCTATTATTATAATTATTATTAATATTGTAATAATGATAATGATAATTATTATTATCATTATTATTATCATTATTATTATCATTATTATCATTATTATTATTATCATTTTTATTATTATTGTTGTCATTATTGTTATCATTATTATTATGCTCAACGTCGGCCCAAACGTCATGCGGACGCAGTGCAAGTAGCCTACCTTCGCTGCCCATATTACGTGACCCTCGAAGTCGTTGCTATGAAGATCTAGAAACCAAAGAAAAAGAAACGTACGCAGTGCGCTTCTAGGTCGCGTGAAGAATAAAACAGAGCCGGCGGAACGTTTTTAAAAGCGGGGGGCCTACTTCCGGGTTTAATGAGCTAACAAGAAAAAACAAAACAAAAACAAAACTGAAAAAAAAGGCCCTCAGCTCCTCTCTCCCTTTCCATTTCTGGGTTTCTTCAGTTGACAAGTGAATAATAAAAAAAAAAAAAAAAGGTCTACAGTGGAAAAAACATAATCTTACCGCGCTCACACTTCAAGATCTCTATCTATTTCTATTTAGTGCCACTATACTTCCGGATTAAAAAAAGAAAATGTGGGGGCCCAAAGTGATGACACCTTATCTATTTCTTTGTATGGTGCACAAAATGTGTGGGGGTATGAGCCCCCACGGCCCCCACGGTTCCGCCGGCCATGTAAAGTACTATAGTAACGCAACGATCCATACGCTCAAATTATTGTTAAGACGTACGTAGTGTGTGATGCAACCCGGTGACCTAACAGTCCATGTGCATGGGTTAACATTTTTTTTTTCTTCAAAATTTAGTGAACTTACGTGTTTATACGGTTACAGCTCGTTATTCCGAAGGTTCGTTATTCCGAAGGCTCTTCAGTCTGAAGATTCGTTATTCCGAAGGTTCGTTATTCCGAATTTCATTTTCGAATTAACAAATTTTCGAAATAACGAACCTTCGAAATAACGCCACAAATGTTCGGATTAACGAACCCTTTTTCATTTTCGGATTAACGAACCTCTAGGTATAGGGAATTTGTGTGTTTCGGATTAACGAACCTTCGGAATAACGAACAGCACCCGTTTATACAAGGATATCATGGTGCTATAGTAGCTCCATGTTTATATCTTTGTTTAATCTGTCAGTAATCTCCTTTATTTATTCTGTTGTCATTGCCCTGCATGTAAGTCTATACTACCATAAAGATAGGGGAGAGCTAGCGGGGTGAATTAAGTGGGACAAAAATTGTGATTTGATGAAGTTTCTCGAATGAATTTCTGATATTTAGAATGGGGCACACATGTATCGGACCAAAAGACTTTTGATGCTAGCCACATAACGGGTTGCTACGCTATATTCCTATAGTGTCGTATTTGTGTTTTCATTGTTTTTTTTTTTTTTTTCCTGGGAGAAGTGGAACATTGGTTTGGTTTAAGTGGGACAAACAGTAACAATAAGCAAGCATATCGATCATAGAATGATTTGAGCGCATGTGTGTGTGTGTGTGTGTGTGTGTGCATCTATTATTATTATAATTTTTTTTTAATTTATTTAAGAAAATCTTATATATTTTATAATAACTTTGAATTAAGGGAGAAGTTTGGCATGCAGTGATGATATCCCAGTTTACCCTAACATCCTCCAAAAGTTCAAAATTTGAGCTAATTTCTGCAAAAACTTTAAAAGCAAATTAATGGAACTCGTAAGGTCACATTAATTATGGTGCGCTAAGTGCGTGCTAAAGCTTTGATAATCAAAATTGTACATTTTTAACTCCTCGCACAGTAGAGCTGCGTGAAGCGCACTCTTGAGCAATGTAGATCTTGGGCGCGCATTGTGTAAAATTAGCCAGATGATTGGCTTATAGATACTGCGTCGGGTGTGTCCTGTCTTTCCTCATTAATATTCATTATTCATAAATGACTGTCCTAGGATAGGCTTAGGACAGGCTTACAGAATACCGATTTTGCCTGTCCTAAGGGTATCCTATTTTCTGTCCTACGCGCGCTCCTAGGATCGAAATAAGGAT
Organism: Diadema setosum; assembly: GCF_964275005.1. NCBI lineage: Eukaryota > Metazoa > Echinodermata > Echinoidea > Diadematoida > Diadematidae > Diadema > Diadema setosum. The sequence continues at coordinate 4,553,846 of NC_092691.1, read as the reverse complement.
CGCGCTTACAGAATACCACCCACGGAATGAGTGTTCAAGAAGCACTTTGCTTTTCAAGTTTTGGAACCGGTGTTCTTTTTTATTCACTTTTTAAATATGCACACTGTCACTACGCGCGTGCCAACGCATGGCATTGCACTCGTCGTTTGTTTACCCTTGCATGCTTGCAAACGTGACTCGCAGCCAGCTGCAAGCAACCTGCTGCTTTGCTGTGCCTTGCCAGCTAGCCTGCCTGTAGCTGTACACGACGTGTGTGAACTCCTCGAACCGAGCTCTGGGATGGCCGCTGTTCGTTGTCATGTAGCGTTATTCTGGGTATTTTGTGTTCGTTCAGATGTTTAATAGATCTATTATCGCAATAATTCGAGTGGGGCAGCCTCTAATGATCAGTAGTCCTATCCATGCCGTGAGTGTAAACGTTCGATTATACCAGTAGGCCTAGATCAGCACTGTTATTCTACGACAGTGAACGTTCCATTTTCTAGCGGTGCAACTTCCTTTTGCATGTCATTTTTCACATACCCAGAAGAGCCTGACCGGAAGCCGTGCATAAAGAACAGACAGAGAAACTTGACTGAATGAAAACTGGCCAAGATCCTGAACAGTATTCGTAATGGGGTGAGTAGACTGTTAACGTTTATGTGTCGAGTTGCTTAAATGCATGCATTAACTTAGAACTTTGTCCTTGTAAAGAATGTTACAGACGCCAAAATAGGTAGGGTTTCTTATCACTTGTAGTCCGGGATACCCGCTCATGAGGGGGGCTCTTGCTCGTAAGGATCCCTCCTCATGAACATGGTCTCATGAGGCTTTCGGGGGTAGATGCTTATGAGTGCCCCTGTTAACTTTCATCCATCTTGCATCTGACACATAACTTGTCTTGACAAGTTCGCACAGCGATGTATGTGGTACACACACAAATCCACGGCCACGCATTCTCCATGATGAAAAGAAGACAATTTTTTATTTTCACTCTTTTGACAAAAATTGGGTAAATTTATTAATCAACTGATGATGTGCAGCAATTCATTGGCACCATGGTCCATGCCGATGGTGCCAGTTACCGGGAGTGCTCCTTGTACACAATTTCTGTAGCCAGTGTAGGAGTGCCCCGAGTTAACAGAGTGCTGTCTCTGACTCTGTAGAAGAAAGAGAAACATATTTTTACCCCTCTATAGAATCTAGTATAAGTTATGTATTTCACCAGCAAAGGACTTTCTTTTATAGGGCCTACTGTTGTACATATACGTTTCCTATCTAGGACCTACCGTTTACTTGCTATTAAATTTCCAGACTGATCCCATGGTCTTGCAAGTGCTTTTCTACCAGTCCAGCTCCATTCTCCCCATTCCTTCCTTCGTTTTTTGCACGGCATATTGTGCATTGGTAATGAATATTATGCATGAAAGTCGCAATGTTTTTCGCCTTTGGACGAGGCCTTTTCGCTCTCACGCTTTTTGCGCTTGGCTGGGATTGCTTCTTTTATACTCGCCCAGAAAATAACGCAATGCAGCGAGAGAGGCCCTTGTCAACAGCAAAAAGGCCTTGTCGGAAGGCCACACTGCACTCCAGCTAGCGCATGCGCACAGGTTTCAAATACGTCAAACGGAACAGTTGTCATTCTCACAGATTCCTCTTGGCCGAATCATTTAAAGTCATCAATTTCAACAGAAAGGGATGATTAGAGGAACCAAATGTTCCCAGGGAGGTGATGTCAATGATTAGATTTGACTACATCAGTATGTATCCAAATTGAAGCAATTTTTAGTGGGCCTACTTAAGTTGGAATTTTGGGGGCGATACTACCCCATAGGTACAAGACCCCAAATCCTACAAGCTGCAGCCCAAATGCTTTGTGTTCGGGCTGGTCGCAGTTAGGGTGCCAGCAGGTTCGCTCAGTGCAGGGCTGCCGCACCTATTGGCCTGATGCGACTCAAAATTTTTGGTGTTTTTTTCTGCGACCTTCGCCCTTCCACGCACAAATCACCCACATGAAAGTGAAGTCTGACATCATGATTCACACAATAATTCGACCCAAGGGCCTCATGAGTACCCTGGCCATGCTCATGAAGAGGAAGGATCTTTATGAATAGGAGCCCCCCTCATGAGCAGGTTTCCTACACTACTATAGGCCCTACCACTTGCCACAGCCTTAGATTCTAAGAGTCAAAAAGACTGACAATTTGGAAAAAAAAAAATAAATAGAATGAAACCCTTAACACAGTACGGCTGTTTTTTGTGCGCTTAGGACCTTTTTTTTTTTTTTTTTTTTTTCTTGTCAGCTGAAGAAACTCGGAAGTGGCACCAGTGGCCAAAGACCTTTTTTTTTTTTTTTTTTTGCTTGTTAGTAAACCCGGAAGTGCCCCCCCCCCCCCGCTTTTGAAAGCGTGGCGCCAGCCATGGTAGTATTTAGGCAGCTAAACATTCTGTATTTGATTAGGACATAAAATGGAGGTCCCTTGACTGTGTAAAAGATTCCACTTCATAGACATTGATTACAAAGAGCAGGTTGCACAACCCCTGCCCCAAATACACACAGATCAGTCAATCAATATGAGTATGATTCTGAATATCATACACCAGATGGTGGACTGTTCTCTACTGTAGTTGGGAGAAAAATAGGTAATGTCTGGTAGTGTATTCTACTGAAATTAGTAACCTGTGAATTGTCATGGTATTGAATACATTGTTGACTGTGTACGTAGCCTTTAAAAGCACACTGAAATAATGGGTGAATGCAGGAGTTTTCAACATTCATTCCTGTTAATTTTTTTGTTATTGCTCTAGCGTGGAGACTACTATAGAAATTACACAATTTTATCATGTCTCTTTTTGGGAGTGATGTACATGTATGGCAAAAAAGAAAAGGAAGGTTGTAAAAGCTGACCATTCACCCATTCCTTTTTTTTTTTTTACATAGAAAATCTACACTGTAATACCCACTGCATATGGACATGTATTGCATTTTCGGTTTTATAGGGCAATGCTGAATATTGTGTATATTTTGTACACCTGCAAAATACCCCATTGCAACAGACCAGAGAACTCAGGGTAGCCTCCGGAGAACACTCCAGAGAATTGTTACCCTTTGTCCATCAAGACACAACGTGGTGGACAGCCTTTTTTTCTTTGCCCCTGGAGAACCTGGAGGTTAAGTTTTCCCTACTCTCCAGGGTAGACTGAGGTAGCATCGGAGGACACTCGGGGTAAACTGAGGTAAATCTGACCTGGAGAGGTCAGTGGTCTCTCCAGGCAGTAGACACATTTGGTATACCAGTACCAACCTGAGAAGGTCTTTGATTGAGCTGCGCCTGTTCAGAAAAAAAAAAAAGGCCTTCAGCGCAACTTCTGGTGCCACTTCCCGGGGTTTCTTCAGATGACTTGAAGCAAAAAAAGTCTTCAGCGCATTACTGGGCTCAAAGCGTAAGGTTTTAAGGTTTTATTCTATTTGTTTTTTTTTTTTTTTTTCATTCAACTTCACTTCTGGGGTAAAAAAATTGTGTGTGTGTGTGTGTGTGGGGGGGGGGGGGGCAAAGTGGTGCACCCTATGTATTCTATATGTACGGGAAGGCTGGGTGAGATAAAGTTCACCTGTTTTTAATTCTGCAAAAATTTGGCAAAAATATTGGTGTGTTTTTATTTTCCCGCTGGTTTCTATTGTGTGCGAAATGTGCAGAAATTTTCATATTGCAAAAATTTCCGCTTTTACAGTGCAGTATTCATCGCATAATCGGGCATCTGATAATCAGGAGCCTCGTAGGTACGCTTCCCAGAAACATTTCGAATGCATGTTATTTTCACTGGATAATCGGGCGGTGACCTCTGATAAACGGGACAATTTTTCTTCAAGCGATCTTTGATTTTGTTGATATTTTACACAAAAAATCTACCAAAATACCACAACAGTATTTCAAAGATTCCTTATCAGTTGTCGTTTACATCGCTCTTACAAAGCAAGCTTTGGACTGGTGTGTTTTGACGTGTGATATACGTGTCCAAGAATTCTACGAATGTTTAAGAAAGTGCTAGCTTTTAATCCACATATTTTGTGTTCAAAGAGAGGTGACAGAAGAAGAACCCGGTTGCGATTACTCTACATCATTGCGAAAATGCAGGGAGAGCTAGAGGGTCGCGTAGAGGGGTAGCGTGGTTGTGTATTCATGTATGTACAGTACGTCAGTATGCATGTGTGTGCGTGTGTGTGTGTGTGTGTGTGTGCACTACACGTACATTGTACATGTCGTATGCCGTTAGTGTATGGTGAGTGCTCATCGCGAAATCGGGCACCCTGCTTAAAGGGGCCGTGTTTGCTACTCCCAACCTGTCCCGATTATGCAGTGAATACTGTATTGGACCAAGAGCAGTCATGTGTGCATGTGCTTCCTTCTTGTTGTAATGCATTGAAGAAGTGAATGCATGTTAAATGCCAAGCAATGCAAAGTATGTTTCATTGTGCCAATCTCATATTGAGCACCAAATGTTCAGATACAATTCATGTATGTGTCTGTAGTCCTCAACAGGTTAACAACATATTTGTCTTTGCTCACAGTCCTTTGTGTGCAGCAGAGCTCTGGTATCAATAGATTTGTCTGGTTTCACTTCTTGTTTGGATGAAGACCAAATTTGTTGCTCCCACAATGAGCACTATTGAAGCACCTCTACCATGAGATCTCTAGGCAGTAAATGAGGAACTCAAGTTGTACATGTATGTAAATCATCTATGAATCAACCACGATGTATCCCTACTTAACCCTTGGAGAGATGGTTGTGTGCGTCTCTAGTTGTATTGTTAAAGGGATCGTATAGTTTTGGTTGAGACCTAATTTCACGTTTCTAACATTTTTGGTGAGATAATGAGAAACCTCTTTTGAAATATGAAAGAGCTTGTACAACGTAATTCTATGAGGAATTCAGCGTTTATTTGATGAAAATTGGTTTTGAAATGGCTGAGATATCCAAAAAAGAGTGATTCTAATAAAGTATGGGACCCACACTTTATCACGATCACCTTGTTTTACAATGTACTTTGTTTTTGGATGTTTCACTCATTCCATACTGGATTTTCATCAAACAAACTTTGAATTCCTCTTAAAATGGTGCATGCTCTGTACTACATGTATATCATAAGTGGTTTCTTGGTATCTCGCAAAAAGTTTGAAGCCCAATTCTCATCTCCACCAATACTGTACCATCCCTGTAACCCGTTGAGGACGGGCTGATTTTGCTACAACACACATTTCCCATCTAGAGCCTTGCCCGAGTATAAATACTCACGACTCGTCCTCAACGGGTTAAATGCTGAGTACCGTGAATAATGACCTAGTTTTTATAAAATCTTCGCAATTGATTATCAAAATACAGGTCTACAAAAACAACCATATCATGGCAAATCGCTGTTGTTTTTGCATACTGTACCTTTTCATCCTCATAAAAAAAAGAAAAAAAAGAAAGGAGACTGATGGTATTTATGCTGTTGACTAAAGAGTAAAGTTTTACAAATCTTTGAAGGTCTACCATGTACTCATGTAAGAGGGGAAACCAAAGAATTGTTGCCATCTGAGCAACTTCTCTCCAGGATGAAACAATCAAGCAAATATTGGTGACGGGTGTGTTCCAGTCTGAGGAAGGTACATCAGCACTCCTTGTTTATTTCTGTCAGTCCTGATACCACAATGATTCATCATATTATCATCTCTCCAATGTTATGTAATCAATCATTTGATCCTTGTCTCTCTGAAAACATTAGACAGATAGGCATACAATACAGGAGGCCTATGTGTTGTACAATATACACCCTATGACTGTGTGACATCCTTGTATAACTGCATCATATTTTGGATGTGTTTAAAAAATTTTTATGAGGCAGAGTCATGATCCAAAAAAAAAAAAAATTGCAGCATTTTCAGGCAATAGATGAACACAACTGTGTTTTTAAATGTTTTTAGAAACGCCGATTTGAAATGCAAAAAAGAAAAAGAAAAAAGAAAAAGAGGGCAATTGGAAACATGTTTGAGACCATGATCACCTTTCTGCAAGTTGATAAGTTACGCAATGCTGTTTTGAAATGTGCAGTACATGTACATCTCCGAGCTGCCCAGGTCAACTTCCAGCTGTTTCTGGTTGCAGAGAAAAGCATGTGCTATTTGTGTTTTTTCACCCTTTGTTTGACAATTTTAATATGCGTGAATGACGAAGACATGTTTGGCGGTACGCAGTTGACCTCTACTTCCCGTATGGAACGGCAAGAAGTAGCTGCTTAGTGACAACACTCGAATCACGATTATATGATGGTTAGATAAATGTGGAAACCCAATTGTGTTTCAAATCTCATTCATAAATGCCATTTTAAACATGTTTTGAAAAGTGATTTTTTTTTTCTTGTGAGTTAGATAAATGCAGCCTCTGATAACCATGCTCTCTGTCAAATAATGATGGTTTGATTTAAGATCCTTTGAATGCCATGACATGTGAATGTAATCCTGTGTGTACTGCACAAGTCCAAACACACTCACAATCAAGGCATTATTTTTCATTTGCGGATGTAACAAAAACTCAGCTTTAAAGGGATGGAATAGTATTGGTGGAGATGAGAATTGGGCTTTAAACTTTTTGCGAGATACCAAGAAAACACTTGATATACTACAGAACATACCATTTTAAGAGGAATTCAAAGTTTATTTGATGAAAATTAGGTTTGGAATGACTGAAACATCCAAAAACAAAGTAAAACAAAGCGATCGTAATAAAGTGTGGGTCCCACACTTTATTAGAATCGCTCTTTTTTGGATATCTCAGCCATTTCAAAACCAATTTTCATCAAATAAACATTGAATTTCTCATAGAATTACATGCTCTTTCATATTTCATAAGAGGTTTCTCATTATCTCACACACAAAAAAATGTTAGAAACCTGAAATTAGGTCTCATCCAAAACTATACGATCCCTTTAATGCTTCAAAGATACATATAGTTCCAAAATGTGAGTTAGGGATAGAAACAACCAATTAAATGCAAAAATGCTAATCAACCAGCTTGACACAAACTTTTATCTCTGGGGACCTGTTTGTACAGCTAATCTCTGTAAATTTCAAATTTAGATTAAACAGGAAAAATAACAATCCATTTTCGATTTGGGCCACCAGAAGTGCGATTATTAAAGTTGTAAATGTACTTGTAATAGTACAGTGTATGTATGTGCACAACTGTATGTGTACACATTAATTTGTACACTTGGGGTACTTATACGAGAGTAAAGTAACGGTACACATTTGTACAGTGCGTGTACATTGTGGACATCAATCATTTACAGTACACTGTATGCTCTACAGTCGACTTGCTGAATACGCAATGTAGCTGTGTACAACCAGCATGAGAAACCTGTATACCAGGTACTTTAATAACGAACAAAATAATAGAAATGATATTAATTATGTTCAGTTGTATGATATGTCAATGTATCTACCAAGGAGACCGTTTACTTGTCTGAACTTAAGGAGTAATCATCTCCCATCTTCTGCTTCAGTTTCTGTTTCCAATGGTCATGTCACTACCATTTGGTATTGAGGGCACACACAATGTCTACAATAGTTTGCACACCGTGTGGATCTTATTGTACAACTTGCCAAGATCAAATGTGGGGGCGTGCAATTTCAACACTGCTTTTTATTTTGTTTTTGTTTTTGTTTTTTTCAGCGGTAAAATGGTGTTGTCATGGAATCATTTTATATAAAATTTGCACATTGACTCAGATTTTGGGTATTTTGTTTAAAGATTTACATGGTCACATGTACAAACCGTATAGCAGATGTATTGGGAGTTACAAACAGAACAATGTTTAAAAAAGCAAACCAAGACAAAGAAATATTAAAATCAATGTTTAACCCTCTACAAGAATGGCCACTTCAAAATGTCACAGACATTATGGGTTGGCAACAGTAATGAGAGACTCTAACCCATCAGCTTTGAACGTTTCATGAATGGAGAGGCAGATTATGACTTACTTTACATGTACCCTAACGCCCAATACCAACTATGCTGAAGTACAATTGTAATTGCACCTGAGTGATCTCTTGTTAGAGTGGGAGCGATCCCCTCCGATCCATGGAGAATTTTGGTGGTGGGCACCCGGTGGTCGTATGTGATCACAGTAACTTGCGTCCGCAGAGATTGTTTTGGTAGCAGTCGCCGTTGTTTCGACGTGTTTAAAAATTTGACGACCTCTGGCTTTGGATAGGCTTACTTGCAAGCAGAATCTCGTCTGGTGAGCACACCCAGATGTGACTGTCTGCCCCAAATTCATAGTTGACAGTATGTTAGCACCATATAAGACATTCACCAGAAAATCATTCAAGTTATTTTTCTAGTTGAATGAAAGTCAAATTGACATATGTACCGCTTTGGATCATGTTTTGTTTTGTTTTGTTTTGTTTTGTTTTGTTTTTGTTTTGTTTTGTTTTGATGGAAATAAATAAACTATTGAATTGAATTGAAAATGATAACTTTACAAATACAAAGAAAAATGTTCAGAACTACAGTCGTAAACTGTTGGAACAAAGCAGGCTGCACATTCACTTTATTCCTGACAGTCATGGGTTGTGGGTAATATTCAGCAGAGATACAATACAAGCTATTTTTTTGTCATGAAATTCCAATAAAGAATGTTAAAAAGTGTGGTTGAATGTAAGACGTGACAACTGTACGTACATTTATCAATGAGTCTCAGTCTCATATTAAAGTTTGTTTTTACGCTATATCAATATGCGAGTGCACTAGTGACAGCAAGCTCAACGTTGTGCACTTCTCATCTCACTTTATTTTGCCTGATGTAGGAGTGAAAGAGTGCCCTCTATGGCCAAGATTGTGCAACATACTGGAGGAGGGTACACTGTACAATATGAGTAGTGTTTTGAATTACAGTATTTTAGTTCCAGTGTGTGATTTTTCATGGTGCAGCAGAGCCCCAGTAATTCAGGAATGAAACAAATAGCTTTTTCATTCATTCAATGAAATGAAAAAGCTATTAATTTTTTTTTGTCCTCAATTAAACATTGCATGGTGAATCTGTGTATGATGATGGTGATCAATGATGTTGTTTTTTTCTTTGATCATTGCCATTATCATTGTCATCATGGCCTATCATACATGGAAGTCTTCATGGTTGTCATACAATGTACAGATACAGTACTAATGGCCTCTAGCATGAGGATGAACATTCAGGTTACCGGTACATACATGTAAGTGAAAGAAGATCATGGTCTCAGTTTAGATGACCAGCAAGTAGGCACCTGTTTTCGACCCTTTCACAAAAGTATTTTATGGTTGAAAACCTTCATACAAGTAACTAGGCATATTCAAGTTTGTTGTTACATTCGTTTTTGTGTGTGTTTGTGCATGTACGTATGCGTGTGTTTTATGTGCAAAAGTATTAACAGTCCTTCTCATGGCCAAGTTTGTTATACAGCAACAATTAATGAAATTAGCTACAAATGACACTAGTAGTTAAAAAAATCTTGAAAACAGCTGGCTATGATACTTTACATTCAACAGCTGCTGGCCGGAATTTTGATGGTAATGCATGCCCAAGTACTGTTGACCATACATGTACATTGAGAATTTACCTATGAGATTGAAAAAATTACCCCCAAACCTTTTCTGTAGAGAAGTGATAACCATGCAGATTAATTTGCTCAGTATATTTTGAAACAACCCATGGCTGGAAAAATGCAGTAAAACAAAACAAAGCAAAAGCAAAACAAAACAAAAAACAAAACAATAACAAAACAGTAAGAAAAAAAGGAAAGACAAATGACAACGTTAGCTTTATACGGCAAAATGTGAGAGGAAAAAAAGAGGATGCGAGCTTTGATAATAGGTCACCTAGGTCTTGCTGAGGATGTCGTCATCGCAAATATAAATTTGTAACCCCATCTCCTGTTGAGACCAGTTTGTTTCCTGTCAGGAGGGAGATAGTGAATTATGAGGTGTGCCGAATTAGTAGCAGCAAGAGGAGCCATACATCCATCACATCGGTCAGGGGGATTTACAGCCGGTCGGCATTGGGGTTGGAGGACGTCCCAGATAGCAAGTATCGATAAGGTCTGCTCAGTATTCGCCCATCCTGTCAAGAATTATGTTGTGTGTGTAGGAAGGTTAGGATGCGTGTGGAATGAGTGCTTGCGAAGGGGAGGGGAAGAGATAAGAAGAAGATAGATTACTTTTGATGCATATTGGATATTGATTTCATGCCTATTTTCGACTATCCTCTACTATAGTTGCACACAAACACACACATACACACAAAATGTAGTATCCTTGAGGGAGATTGAAATTGGGCAAAGAGAGAGGGGGGGGGGAGGTCTGTGGAAGAGGGAGATAATTTGTGAGTTCCTCTGACAGGGGGGAGGATGTCATAGTGAAGTTCACTTCTCGTTTGGCGCAGGGGGGTGGCGATCTCGCCCCCTCCTTGGGAGGAAGACCCTCGTAAATGTCGCGATTGTTTATAGCCCCTTGTCTGTCTCATACTACAAGGCATGTTGATTGTGACGGTGCAGTCGGGATACATCTACCCCTTATTTCCTCATTGCTCTTTCATCGTGTGAGTCCGGGTACAAATCCGCAGATTTTTCCCAGCTTCGGATCTCTCTGATGAATGGACAGTTCACAGAACGATTCTCTTTTATTCTAATTGAATCGTGTGGCTCTCGGATATAGCACTTGGTAATTTGGTATCTTTATTTCTGGAAAGGCCTAAAGCTTCAAGCCTGAGTTTTTCATGCCCCTCTGTGGCCATCATTTGTGCCGCAGGTTTCTGAGCTCTATAGTTAGCCCTGCATCTTTTTGGAAAAGCTTTAGTTGGACAAAGATCCCAATCGCCTTCTTTTAGCATCACCTGAGCGCATTAGCAAGTGATTTGCAAAGCCGCCGAAACATTTGTTTCCAGGACATTGGTCGTTGGAGTACAATCAGAACCTGGGTCCAACACTGGTGATTGAGCTCACAAACTTCCTTTTATTCAGGTGATATACCTGGGTGTTGTGTGAAATTTTGTACTGATCCTCAGGACCTCATCTACTTTCTTAGAATGTGGCATCCGACTTTCAAGTGCTTGAGAAAAGAGCCCATTGATACACCCTCTGTATCATCATACATGTGTTTGTGTTGAAGATGCTGTTGCCATGCTGTGGACGTAGCATACAATCTGTTCATGTGTTGACCAGCCTGTTCATCTTACACCTAATGAATGGACTTGGCATAGGAAATGAATCTAATTAATTTTATAGGAGTGAGGCTGTGTACATTTTGATTCATCGTCCCATCTCATCATCAAAGTGTTTGCACCATCCTTCAGTGGGGAACCCGTCCAATATCTGGGCACATTTGTTGAAGCGGTTTGCAAAGCAAAGAAAGAAAAAAAAATCCAGGTGGCAATTGCATCGGACGCACTTGGGAAAGAGTTTGGGAGGGCTATGCCCTCATGGCAAGGGATTTGGATGTGATGAACAATCAACCCAGAGGAAATTTGATGCACAGATGAACAATCATTCCCTTCATATTGCAAATTCATACATGCCACATGCAATTATCGGTCAATGTGCTCCTGTCTGAATGAATGCTTGTAGACGTTCAATCTCTCCCAGTATCGTGTCTGTATGGGGTTAGCTGTCCCTTGTTACCCTTGAGGAAAAATGTGCAACAGAGTTTGGGCACCCAGTACAGTTTAGTTAGTCATCCGTTCTGTCTTTAGAAACCCTTCAGGATTTGTAGTTGCCCTTGTCAGCCAGGTTGAAGCCAATCAGCCGTAATTAGAGCGAACAAGGTAATTTCGCCTCACAGAAACTGTGGACAGATCTCATTCAAGGAATATATCCTTGCCCTGTCGAGGTTGGGGTGCGAGGTAATTTGTCGATTGCTCCTGCCTGGAAGTCTGTTCTACAGGAAGCGGTATTGCTGAACAGATCAGCGAGGATGCAGAAACCAAGCTGTTTTCGGCTCTTTAACATGTGGGTATTCATCCATACGGCCAATTTTAACCAGTCTACACTGGTTTGTGTTATGTTCTGTTTAATGATTGATGTTAAATTAGCTCCTTTTATTGAAGCTGCGTAGTAAAGCAGAGACAGGCACATTCTTCCTGTCTCATTGATGTGCCATCTTTTTCTTACTTTTTTTTCTTTTTGTTTTGAATAGGTTTGCCATCTTTTGCATTTAATAATCAACCCAAGGTCAGTTCATGGTATTCATGTTCCGTTAGAAGGATGAGTTTAGCTGGAGTTACACTAGTCTTTCTTACATATTCAAATGAAAAGCATGGTATGCCCTACTTCAATATCTAGGTTTGTATTCTGCTGATTTTTATGCCTCCGCCACGAAGTGGTGCCGGAGGCATTATGTTTTCGGGTTGTCCGTCCGTCCGTACGTACGTCCGTACGTACGTCCGTACGTCTGTACGTCTGTACGTCCGTACGTCCGTCCGCTTTCGTTTACGCGATAACTTGAGTAATGTTTACTGGAATTTTACCAAACTTGGTCCAAGTATGAAGTATGATGGGGCAATTATTTGATTAGATTTTGGGTGAAATCAGCTAAAGGTCAAAGGTCAAAGGTCAAGGTCAAATCATGAAATTGTATCCGTTTACGCGATAACTCAAGACTGCATCAAGCAAATTTCACCAAACTTTGTTGGAGGATGATGTATGATAAAACAATTACTTGATTAGTTTTTCAGTGAAATCGGACAGAGGTCAAAGGTCAAAGATCAAGGTCAAATCCTAAAATTTATCTGTTTACGTGATAACTCAAAACTGGATGAAGCAGCTTTCACCAAACTTGGTCCAAGGATGATGTATGATGGGACAATTAGTTGAGTAGATTTTAGTGACATTGGCAAGAGGTCAAAGGTCAAAAGGTCAAGGTCAAATGCTACCAATGTTGCAATTTCCCCCATATCTATGCAATGCCCCAAAGGTATTTTGTTGAAACTTGGTGTGGACATGTACTACTGCATAAACATTCTCCAGAGAGAGTTTCATGTCATAAGGTCAAAGGTCAAAAGGTCAAAGGTGAGGTGAAAATGTTGCAATATCACTTTTCTCGCAAATGGTTCAATGTATCTTTGTGGAACTTGGTAAATATGCATGTACTGACTGGCAGGGATTATCTAGGGAATTTAGGGGTCATGGGTCAATAGTCAGGGGTCAAAGGTCAAGGTCAACTCCTCAAAATTGTATTATGTCCCTCATATACTAGTATATGCAATGCTTGCATTTTTAGTTTCAAAACTTAATACATGCATTACCTAATGGAGATTCTCCGGGAAATTTCCAGCCAGAAGGTCAAAGGTCAGAGGTTTAGGGTCAAAGGCCAGGTTTCAATCCCCCCCCCCCAAAAAAAAAAGAAAAAAAAAATATATATATATATATATATATTTATATATTGTACCATCATTAACACTCTTTCTTCATACCTTGGAAATTACTCAATGCATAAACTAATAAAAAGGTCCATCAGAATTCAAGTAAAAATTCTCAATTCCCCAAATATGTGTACCTGCACTCTTAAAAAAATTATAGCAAACCCAGATCAAGACATTTCTGACAGACCTGTCATTTCAATATTTTGCCAGTTATGTGAAACTGTCATGGATTACACATTGTGAAGACATTGTACTATACGCCTATTGGAAGAATCATGCATTATGGCGGAGGCATCAGTCGCCATAGCGACATTTCTAGTTTTTTTCTGATGCTGATGACACTTGAGCTTGAATGAGATCATCCTTGATTGACACCGACATGTTTCCTACCAGAGAGTACTGAACATCATGTCTAAAATCAGTGCTGTTTTGACACTGTAATTCCTGTGACATTGGCGTGATGTACAAGTACATTGTAGATCATTATCATTCTTTTCAGCAGCATGGTATGACAATAAAGTATACATAAAAAAACCCCCAGAAAATCAAGGAAAAGCTAAAAATGGGATAACTGCAAGTCCTGATCAAATGTACTCCATAGGATGGACCTGCAACTGTGAGTGTTATCCGTGCAATGACATGCCCATGTTTGAGTCGATTATGGGCTAAAAATCAGTGTAACATACAAAAACAGTGAAAGTTCCACCTAAATTGTAAATAAAAAATCTGAGAAAGTGTAGGACTGAAGGTTTTATTTCTCACAAACTAATAGCTTTGATACAATGTAGCTCTGAATTACTCTTATTAATGATAATGCTAAAATGTTTGCAAGTCTCCCATATTTTCTCATGTATTCAGACTGTATACATGCACATAGTGTATGCTCAAAATTAATAAGAATCTAAAAGAAGAAGATACAGCCATTGCATCAACTTTTATGTCCTTGTGGTGATTGTTTAGCAATAATACTTTGGGGGCGCTGTGGCATAGTGGATAAGACTCCCGATTCCCGATCGGAATTCGAATCCCGCCCATGCAGTGCTTACTTCCTTGGACAAGATGTTTTTACCCACTGTGTCCCTCTCGACCCAGGTGTAATAATGGGTACCTGGCAACGCTAGAGTAATAATAATAGCAGGGCCCTCTGGTAGAGCAGTGGCAACACTGAAAAGGCTACCTTGGATAAATAAGACATTATTATTATTATTACAGGGGAGTTTAATTGAAAGCATTGAGCACATTTTTTTTTGACATACAATTCCATAATGTATCTTTCCATCTGATTGTAAATAAGACTTTACATGTTTTCCTTGTATCTGTTTGTTAGTCAATTTCAACACAGTCTGAACAATGCCTTTATTAAGGTGATTCCATTTGCAGAAAGGCTAAAAGTCCTGTACATTTCTTTGTTAGTCCTGTACTTCCTGTTATAATTGATTGATGACCACCCCCCTTTTTTTATCCATGCAATGACCAGCTGCTTTCTAACTGGCCCAAAGTACTTATCATCAGAGGGATGTCACACTACCAGTACCCTCTTCAATGTTTTTATCATTTCAGTGTACTTCATGATTTCAAGTAATTATAATATCTTCATTTAACCTATAAATTAACAATGTTGATTACCAATTGTATGCATTGCACACATCTTGTGTAGTTCCATGTGCAGCACAAGTTTGCATTTGAATTCCATTCGAATAGAATTATGGTAGTGATTGGTTGATCAAATACGGCCTGACAAATCCCCCCCCCCAAAAAAAAAAAAAAGGGAAAGAAATTGAATTACACTGCAATTGCTTATGATTTAATATAAAAGTAAGTAAACATGAATTCATTGACAGAAAAAAAATGTATGAAGAGAAAAAGTTGTGGATGAATGAACCACATGTCAATCCATCATTGAAAAAAAAAAAAAAAAAAAAGAGGAGAGAGACAGCCAAAACTTATCAGGGATACAAATTGGTGTAGAACCTCCGTTAGCTCTTCACTTTAATAATTAATAGTCTTTTTCAAGTCCAGTTTGGTTCACTGAACTTGTAGGCAATTAAGCAAGCTCCTGAAAAGGCTTAGTGGGAGATGAGAGGGAGGGTCTTCAAATTATGTGTGCTGATGAATCAAATTATGACAGGTGTGTGTCTGATCACATTTGCTATGTAATGAGCACACAACAGAGGTAGACTGAATCTTATCCCCCTCTTCCTAATCAAGATGGGTATTATTTAAAGGGCAAGCCTACCTTCTATACATACATAAATCAGGGCTCCACACTAACGGTGGCCCAGTGGCCCGGGGCCACCAAAAACGTACGTCGGGCCACCAAAATTTCAGAAATGAAGAATTTGGTGGCCTGATCGGGCCACCAAAAAGGTCGGATGTTTGCCTTTGGGCCACCAAAAATAAAGTTAGTGTGGAGCCCTGCATAGATTGAGAGAGTGTAGCAATATTATTAGTAGAACGCATCAGTGAAATTTGAGGAATATTGGACAAGAGTTAAGAATTTTTGAAGTTTCAGTGCCGCCATCACTGGGCACGACTTTTAGCTCGCTTCTGAAGTGAGCTAACTTTAGCTCGGGCCAAGTTGTTTTATGCTGCCATTCTCGACCACCCATGTGAGACCAGACCTACATGTATCGCCCCCCGCTGTCCTTCCAACGAGCGCAAAATTCAGTGACAGTTTTCATGCTTACTTACGAGTACGAATTCAGTCCCGTTGTTATACGGTACGTTACTCGCGAAATTCACCAGTCATCGGCATATTGATATATAAATGTGACCCGCTACAACAAAAATGATCCTAAAGTCGGGCGAGGTCGATTATTTGAAAATTGCATGACACAATTCCCTAATCTTTCTGCTTTACATTGATATATAACACGTCTCATAAACATAATCGGCTGCGGAGATATCGATGTTTAAAAGAGAGCATGTCAAGACGTCTGGGAAATCACTGTTTCGAGAAAAGCGCCCTAAAGTTCTCCTTGCGACGCAATCACAATCAAGAGACACGCAAGTCAGTATTCACCTCCGGACAATAGAAGTTAAGCCCTAGCAACCCCCGAAGTGCTCATTCAAACACAGCGTCGGCGGTCTCCTCACCGACCAATCATTGACCAGGATGTCAGGAGAAGCGGCAAGGCATAGCGCAACCCGCCCGCACGCACCAGTCGACTGGGCAGTGTGCGAGCTTCACGCTTCGGTTAACGGCAAGCAGCAAACTGACCAATGAGCTCACTCTGGTCGTTGTTAGGGGCGGAGCCTATGTGTGGCGCTCAATCCAAATGTTCGAACCAATTTCTGCTTCGTTGAAACGCCAAAAAAACATGGCCCAGAAAAACGATATTTTTTGGTCTTTCCTTTCATCATTTTGCTTTAAAATTTCGACAGATGATAGAAGACATGTCAGACTCTAATGATATGTCAAATTCAGAAAATCGTAAGTTTGACCAATTTTGATGCTCTAACTTCATACTCGATTTTTCACGGCTTCGACCGTGCGCGACTTTAGGACCATTTTGTTGTAGCGGGTCACAAATATATATATAGTGTATACGTACTGAGCTGGTCTATTTTTTTTTCTTAAGATTTAATCATGTCGTTTGCTACACTGTAGTTCAAAGAGTTCAATGCATTGAGAGTTTTACCGAACAGCGAACACACCAATGCGCTGCATAATACACAGTGCGCCTGTGGCAACAGTACAGCAGTAAATGTATATATTGGGACCCGGAAGCACCGTACACGCTTTCCGGTCACGGGCCAGTGGATTTAGCCGTTGCAAAACTCGCGAACCTTTTATACTGAAGTTAGCTCGCTTCTGAAGCTGACCTGATCTACCCCCCTAGAGGGGACTAACTTTAGCTCTGACTAACTATTTTTCAACCTTTTATACTGAGAGTTAGCTCGCTTCAGGTCTGCACCTGAAGCGAGCTAACGCCCATTATAAAAGGGGTATAAAAAGCTTGTGATGTCATATGCATGGAAGAACCCCCTCAACATATTATTTCACTTTAATTTTCTCACATAATAGGAGAGCACTTGACTTGCCCCTTTCAGAAGGCGGGGGGAATAGTACTACCCTTACCATGCATCAGTAATACAAGTGGAGGGAATGTGTTCTTTTCAAATAAAAGGAAATTTTGTGTCCTTACCATGCATCAGTAATACAAGTGGAGGGAATGTGTTCTTTTCAAATAAAAGGAAATTTTGTGTATTTTTCCTTATATTTTCTTTATGTCATTTCTACGCATATGTGACATCACAAACTCGTCTGTTGAGGATGAGAAGGGCGTTAAGTTGTCTCGAACACTATGGGTTTAGTGACAACTTAACACCCTTCTTATATTCTCAACCGACGAACTGAAGTATTCTCATCCAGGAATGGCAGCACTGAAACTAAATTTTGTATTATAAGCTGGCCTTTATTCATACTATGGTCTTCTTGTGACAAGATTATCATAATATACCCAGGAAGTGCATCTTCAGCCATTCTGAAATGCTAATGTTGAGTAATGCAGCGTCTAGTAGTGACATGGACACCTTTAACAATGACAGGTGTGTATTAGAACTTGTAACAATAGGACAACAAGTTCTATGGACTCACTCATCTCTTGATGAACAGGATGTGCATACTTGTGATGTGCAAGTGTCTCTTTAAAATAATGGTTAAATCTCTTCTTGCCTATTTTTGCAGCCCTATTACTGTACAAGGATCTCCTTACATCTAGATACAACATGTAGAGGAATTTTTCAGCTGAGAAAAAAACAAAACAAAAGAGAAACTCCCACCACCACCCCTGCTGCATGGATCAATAGTTCTTTTAAAGAGAAAGATTCAAATAGTATCATAATCTTTTAGTCATTTGAAGCAGATTAAGAGGCAGCAGATGGTTTCAGTCATATTTTCCTTTTTTTAATGAATATAAATGCATATTAAAGCTACTGTGAAATTTTTATACACAGTAATAGGGGCTGTAACCTTTAAGGAATAAGTCGTGGGTCAAAAGCTGATATTCTAATCATGTTAATATCACTCTTCTTTAAATTAATATCCACATAGTGATTATTTCTGTTCCTTTTTTTTTTAAGTTTGAAGATGACCCTCAAACATGGAATATCTAATCTAGATTAAGCATAATTTACCATTTGCAGATGAAACAAAAACCCAGCTTTAGTGCTTTCAAATAACTATGTGTAGTTCTGAAATGTGAGTTAGGGATTAGAAACAAGATGTGAAAATCTGAATCAAGTGTTTTGTTAAATATATAAAATGTGAACAATAGTTATAATAAAAATGTTTCCCGACTAACCATGCAGTTATGGTTTAATGAGAAAAATAGTGATATCTCCTTATATTTTAGGCTTAATTGCAAAAATTTTACATGGTAGGATGTTTTGTGATACAACTGACCTACACATGTGCAGCAAAAGTGATATCTTAAAAGCATTTTTAAAACAATTGCTCCCAAAGGTAAACAGGACCTTCAAAGTATGTTCTGAGCAAAATGCCTCTGAGATTATCTTGTTGGCTGTTGAATATCTCCAGTCCAAAAGAGAAAGCAACCAGGAGAAGAAGTTGCCCTCTTCCTTGCACATCAATGCATTACGGTCTACAGAATCACAGCATAGTGTCAGCCTGTAGAATTCATTTGAAGTAACCACCATCCTATGGCAGTAAGTTGTCTGAATATGCCACAATAACCACTATGCTCCTTCATTTATTCCTTCGCTCGAAACCCTCTCACTCACTCGTTCCCTCTCTCTCACTCACTCGTTCCCTCTCTCCGTCTCTCTCCTCACTTACTTCCCACACTTCCTAATAACGTCCGGCTGAACTTATGGTCAGATTTTTTTTTCTTCTTCTTCGTCCTCTTCCCACATAATTTTTGCTGTAATTGCCAGATGCCCTCCACTACAACCTCAACACGCATTTGTGAGCGAGGGAAGCTATGTGTCTGCTGTAATAGTTCCCGTTATTCTAAATGCTGAGCGTATTTCACTGCATTCGCAAAGCCTTCATACAGAGATGAAGTGTTGACTGGCGAGTGGTTCATGTTGTAGACAGCCTTAGGAGGAATATTATCGCCATCTTTGAGAAACTGACACCTTAGGCGTAATTATAGTGTCATTCTCTGAGTGGTTCTCTGTAAAGGGCTGTGTAGTATGGAGCTAAAGACGTGAGTATAACGTGTACAGTCTAACATGGTCTTTTTCACATAGAATAGGAGGGTACAAACTCAAAAGAGAGCTGTGAACCACCTGAATTTGAATATATTGTTAAACCAGAAATTTTAGCATTCATGAATTAAACTTTTTGCAAATTTATGAGGAGCCAAGATTTGCATTTAAGTAAAATGCATGTGAAAGTTTTTGTCTGCAGACACAATAAATGCCAGTGCCAATTTGTGAATGTTCCTGGTTTTACAGTATAGTACACAATGTAGTATACATTGTATACAGTGCCACGACGTTCACCCAGTATGACTAATTCCCATCATGTGGTGATACTGTATAGCATGTTGATTTTGCAAAGAATTATAAAGCTATGTATGATAAAGTATCATGAAATGTAGTAGGAATTCAATGTTGGCTGTATACCACAATATCTTTTAATAGAGGAAGAAATGTTCACATATTTGGAAAGTGCTAGTACGAGTCATGTTGATCAAAACTTATAAATTAACAATATCTGGTACTTCGATTGCACAAGATACAGCAAAAATATAACAAGAAGTGAGTAGTTTCCAATATTTTTGTTGCAGTCAGTGCTACATTAAAAATCAGTCACAAATTTTGCAATGTGAACAGGGAAAAAAGAAAGTTCGAAACATTCTCATACATTTTATGGGCTTCCTCTTGCGATGTTTTGCAGATGATGTCAGTCACAACGTGAAGGGAAGTTTTGCCAATAAAAAAACTGATCGAAATTAGACATCTTGAATCCATCTTGATTCACTTGGGTGACAGGATGTTTTCAGAATTGGTGTTGCCTTACACAATTATTTTTAGAGCTCCAGGTTGCATCACTAATGATTATGGAGATGGTATGTACACTAAATGTGCAAACGAAGAATTTTCCTGAGGGGTGAAATCTGTTCCCTGACTTCCCAAATGTTCTTTAATGCCACTGTTGTGAGATGATATCGATTCTTATTTGGTACTATGTATGTGTCTGTCTGAGTAGACCACATTGTTGAACCCAAAATGTGTATATGGTATCGTTAGCTGTTAACTCTTCAGCTAACTTTAGAGGTGATATATTTTGTACACACTAATAGAGGTGATATGTTTTGTACACACCAATAGAGGTGATATATTTTGTACACACCAATATATAGCATGCTGTCTTGATCATTTCTTGGATAGGAGATACATGCTGCTGATTTGAAAAACAAAGCAAAATATGTACATGCATTCATTCACACACATACATACACACAAAAAAGACATGCACTGTAAAAATTTGATGACCACTGTGCGCACCTAAAACAGGGATACTTAAAACCCATTGAGGACGGACTGATTTTGCTATAACACGCATTTCCCATAGACACCTGCCGGAGTATTCTCGGGACTCGTCTTCAACAGGTTTAAAATTAAGTGGAATTGTCTATAGATGTATCTTGTAAAAGGGCCCATTGTGTCTGTTTAAAACCTGTGCAGTAGAAGGGTTTCAGTTTTGCATCTATATATTTATGTGTGTATATTGTCATGCAGATTCACAATATATTATTGTACTTTTTGTATGTTCAGGCATGCTCTACATTGTAGGGGCCTATATGAGCATTGACCGTAGAGTGATGTTCATTCCTGTAAGCAAAAGTGAATTGACTGTCAGAGTTGTTGTTTTTCCTTTGTAATTTTCATTTTTTTTTTTCAATTTCATTTTTCCACTACCAGGGAACAGCCCATCTTTACGACCAGGGCCCATGTCTTTCAAATTGACCCCAACACGAAGAAGAACTGGCTGCCGTCCAGCAAGCAGGCAGTTACCGTCTCCTTCTTCTTTGATAGCACCAGGAACACTTACCGCATCATCAGTGTCGATGGCTCCAAGGTACGTATGCAGGCTATGAGCAGTTTACATGAGAGAAAGATCAGTATTCGAATAAAGGTTAGCGTAACGATGGTAATTCGTTGTTAGAATGATTGGACCATACATACAGTACCTTGGAAATTGTGATTTGAATGTGAATTTTCAAGAGTAGGCACGGCCTAATTCTTTGTTCCATTCGTGTCAGTGGCAGCTACGCATCAACGCACAGTATGAACTGTTAATACAAGTTTAGCGGCCGGTTAATCGGCAGAAGTGATTGGAAGGTCTAGCTCTGGCTGCCTCCCAACTCGTGATGTAGTTTTTAGTCAAGCCCTATACATTGATCAGAATATATACTGTGGTAATTTCAGTTATTTGTTGTTTTTTTTCCAACAAGAATTCACCTAGATGGAATAAAATTCAAATTCATGATAGTAAAAATGAATTTGTGATCCTAGTTTGGTTACACACATCAAACAAAAAAAGAAAAGAAAAAAAAATCCTATTTAAAGGGAAGATAAACCCCAAGAGCAATGTGGATTGAGTGAAAGCAGCTATATTAGCAGAACACATCAGTGAAAGTTTGAAGAAAATCGGACAATCGATGCAAAAGTTATGAATTTTTAAAGTTTTGGTGTTGGAACCGCTGGATGAGGAGACTACTAGAGGTTATGACGTATGAGTGGACAACAATACCAAGAAAATATAAAGAAAATTCTACAAAAATCCATTTTTCATGAAAATTACAAATTCCATCAACTTGATATTGACATATGTTAAGGGTAGCAATTATTCCCCCTGCTTTCTGAAAGCGGTTGGTCCATTGCTCTTTCATAATTCTAGAAAAGTGAATTTTTGTTGAATTTCCTTTATATTTTCTTTGTATTGTTGTCCACTCATACGTCATATCCTCTAGTAGTTTCCTCATCCAGCGGTTCCAACACCAAAACTTCAAAAATTCATAACTTTTACCTTGATTGTCCGATTTTCCTCAAACTTTCACTGATGTGTTCTACTAATGTTGCTGCTTTCACTCAATCCACATTGCTCTTTGGGTTTACCTTCCCTTTAAGTGTCATCTCTATCACTGAATCCTCAACATCTAAAGGACAAATTTTCTCTGGTTCCTATTAACCCCTCTATAAATAACCCAATCATTCCTCTAAGTCAGAATTTAATGGCAACAAATAAGGGCTTTTTACACTTGTGTTTCTTAACCCCGGACTTTCTCTGACCCAGGACTATCGTTAGTCCCGTACCAATTTTTTCAGCTTTTTACACTCGCCAATTAGTCCCGTACTATCTCTTGTCCGGGGCTAAGGAGAAAACTGACCTTTTTACACTCGTATTTCTTAGCCCCGGACTTTCCAACCACATGAATATTCATAATTACGCTGTGTACTGTACACATACACGCACGCACCGGCAGCACTTGATTACCTCGTTTCTGATTGGTCAGTGAGGGTCGGACTTCGTCTCCGTCGCTTAGCCCAGGATTATTTTTTCGTTCTGTTTACACTCACTTGCTTGGCACCGCAATTGCGGTGCTAACCCCTGCTATTTTGCAGGGCCAGATAGTACCGTACTATCGGTGGGGCTAGCCCACTTTTGCAAAAACGAGTGTAAACAGAAAGTGGGCTAAGGATAGTCCCGTACCAACGGTGGGGCTAAGGCCCCCCCTTAGCCCCACCGTTGGTCCGGGGCTAAGCAAAAATTTACAAGTGTAAAAAGCCCTATAGGGGCCTATGTGTTTGTATAGAGATGACGAGAATGAATTCAACGCAAGGGTACACTAAGAAACCCACATACGTGTAGGATTAGTACCATAACAATACATTTAATCAGTACTGTTACAATTGATTTTTTTAGTATCGATTGTATTTTTGCTAGTGTTCACATTCATCATAAAAACAAAAACAAAACAGTGATTCAAAACAACACATCCGTTCACAGAAGATACTTGAATACGCAACATCTGTTGTTTATCCAAAATGCATAGAAACAAGCACAAGTCAAAATGCATTCATCAAAACTGATAGTGGGGTTTAGAAAAAGCACCAACCAAGGAATGAATTAAATGTAGAGCCTGTTTTGTTGTTTGCGAAACAAGCGGTGATACTTTGCTTGTGCCCATTGCTCGGGGTCGTTTCCAGTTGTTGTGGTTAATCTAATAGTTCTGCTAGCCAGATTTGTGGGTGCATCATAATCATGTTTAGTGCAGAGATGATTGACGTTTCAGTAACGGTTTTGGCTGGAGACAGGAAGTGTTTTCGATCATAACAGAAGTTGACTCGGCGAAAAACGTTGACTTTAATATTGTGCACTGCTGAGTGAGGTGGGGGAGATGCAGTTGAATTGCTCTGGCCCAGATTTTTGCCCAGGAATCTCTCAATTAAGTAATCTATCATTACGTTGACAGTCGACCTGGTGCTTTGGGCAACAGAGCTATTTGTTTCTCGTTTTCTGTTTATCAAATTAAAAAATATGTCTCCGCTGTAGGCCTCGTCAGTGCTGATAGACTGTTTCTGTAATTTATTCAAATTCTGTGCATGCTTTATTCATGAAAGGGTGCCTTTAGGTGTAACCTTAGGAGGCCTATGTAGCAACTTATGAATGCTATTAAACATGAATTCCTGCCTAAAAATGAAATGAAATGAAATGAAATAAAATATTTTTTTTTTTTTTTTTTGGGGGGGGGAGCAGGTTGAGAATCCAATACTTTATTATTAGGTGGTAGGAATAGGTAGGAATAGAAGCATCAATGAATTGTTACAGTACAGAAACAGTCTATCTCTCATTGCAAGAACACTTGACTTCTTTTTTTTTTTTTTTTTTGGTCACGAATAATGGTATATATATGCACCTGTAGTATAATACATGTATTTCACTTTAAATGCATCTTGAAATGTGCTGTACAATAATTACATGTACAATATGTACATTCATAACATTTTTTTTTTTTCATTTGGTGATCAAGTCAAGGATGTGAAAGAGCTGAAATGATATCAAAACACCACTCATCAAACACACAGTGTAAACATCATGAGTGGTTTCCAGCTAGAACAAAGTGTCAGATTTACAACAAGCATTGTGCAGTGTAAAGTACACATCATCTGTGATTATACTGAAGTGCTGGTCACAACTTCATGCATGTGGTCAATAGGAACTTAATCAATGTCTGATAGAAGCCATTAGCTCCCTTTACAACGTATGTATGACTTGTCATAGGAGTATATACGTGGAGTGATTTATAAGAAAATGTCTTATAGGTGTGAATTTACTATTCATGTTTCCGTGTTGTGATATGTTTGGCTTACAATGTCTTTCACATTATCGTAAATCTCTGGTACTACATCATTGTCATAAAATCTCAATCAAAGTTGTCTAACAAATAATGTCAAAACTCTGTAGTAATCCTCTCCTGGTTTCTGCAAAAATCTGTATCATAATTATGTCAACATAGTCTGAGCTATAAATTCCCATCAAACTGCCCTTGATGGACCCTATCTACCATTATATATTTTACAGCGGTATTCTGTGAATGGACTGTTGTCCAAGCAGTCAGCACCATGCCAAAATATTTCCTCCTTGTACTGTCAACACAATCATGCCCACCTACATATTTCATCACTCAAGCCACATAAAAAAGAATAGTAATAATGAATAAAATAAAAATAACAAAATAGAAATCTTGTCATACAAATTTATTAAACAGAATTCAGCCAGTGATCAGAATTAACACCGTAATGTGATACTGATTATCATGTTACAAAGTTTTATTATTTCTCGCCAGGGAGAATGTGTTCATTTTTAAACAGATGGCAAATGCTTGCTTGATAGCAACTTTTTGTGTAATTGGCACAAAAAAGACCCACCTCCCCCCCCCCCCCCACCAGCAAAAAAAAAAAGAAAAAGAAAAAAGAAAGAAAACAAAACAAGCAGATAATAATGTGGAACACAAATAGATGTGATGTAGGGCAATGTCTGAAAAGCTGTACATAGATATCTGTGTCCACAATGCACCTATTCATTCAAAATTAAAAATGATATTTTGTTGAATTTTCTTTATAAATTATGTATATTTTCATACATTGTTGTCCTACTGTGACATCACAAATTGTTGTGGTCTTCTTAAATCCAGCAGTACTAGTGGCAGTATCAAAACTTTAACAATTCATGACTCTTGTATGGAGTGTCAGATTTTAATCAAACTTCACTATTAAATGTGTTTGTGCATGAATTGTAAACGAATAATGTGTTCTGCATTTATACAATCCACAGCATATCATCGTTTACGTTTCAACTATATCAACAGAGCTTTGACTGTGGGATAACAGTCTCTGTGCTGATACAATGTATCACAGATATTTAAAGATGTCTGTGAAAGTGATGGGAGTAATGTTGGTTCTTGCTTCATTCTTTTTTTCTCTGTCTTATAGGCCATCATCAATAGTACAATCAGCCCCACCATGGCTTTCACCAAGACCTCTCAGAAGTTTGGCCAGTGGGCTGACACCAGGGCAAACACCGTATATGGGCTTGGCTTCAGCTCCGAGGGAGAGCTCAACAAGGTGGGACGACAGAGATGAATACTGTAAAGATGAAAATATGTACATGTATCACTATTCTTGATTCCGTGGAATAAAAAACACTCAGAATTTATCATACGTACCTAGTGCAGGGGGAAAAATAACTCCCGGAAAAATATCCACTTTTACAGTACTGTAAAACAGGATATTTTCGCTACATAAACTTTTCGCAAATTGGAGCCAGCTGCCTTTTTAGCGACATGAAATTTTCGCAAGTTGCGTCTAATATTCAATGCGTATAGTGTAGAAAAGAACATTCATGTGCATTTCAATTTCGCGAATCTTGGCTCTCGCAAAATTTAAATGCACGTAAAAATTCCTTGTTTTACAGTATTGCAGAACATGAATACACACATACATACACACAAACAAACCTTGAAGTTTGTGTATATCCACCCACATTCACACACAACCATGTATGACACCATCCCCTCATCATACACATTGAGTTCTAAGTTTGGTGTTAAAGGACAAGTTCACTTTCATAAACATAAGGATTGAGAGAATGCCGCAATATTAGTAGAACACATCAGTGAAAGTTTGAGGAAAATTAGACAATAGATGCAAAAGTTATGAATTGTTAAAATTTTTGTGTTGGAACTACTGGATGAGGAGACTACTACAGCTTATGATGTCATATGCGTACAAAAGTATAAAGAAAATATAAAGAAAATTCAACATATTTTCACTTTTTTTCGCATAATAAAAGAGCACTTGACTTGCCTCTTTCTAAAGGCAGGGAGAATAATATTACCCATAACATCTGTCACTAATGATTCAAGGGAGTGTGTACTTTTTTTTAAAAGATGAAATTTTGTGAAATTCTCTTTATATTTTCCTTATATTGTTGTACTCATGTGACATCATACACTGCAGTAGTCTTCTCATCCAGCAGTGACTGCGCAGTAACTTCAAAAATTAATAATTTTTGAATGGTTTGTCTGATTTTCCTCAAACTTTCAATGATGTGTTCTACTAATATTGCTACATTCTCTCAATCCTTATGTTTATGAAGGTGAACTTGTCCTTTAATGTTTGACATGGTGTGTTTCCCAATATTCACTAAGCTGTTAAAGCCACTTTGTATCTCTCCTTTGCAAATTGTGTCATCTCCACCAAATAAGAAAATTAAAGAGTGCTTTGGTTCTTTCAATGCCTAGCATGCAGGGCACATTGGTCAAAATATGACAAAACTCACATCCATCTTTTAGTGACGCTCACACATGCAAATTGGCCAATCCCACTAGGATTTTCATCTTTCTTTTTTTTTCAGTGAAACTGAAAACTTCTCAGTATCTTCATTTTGTTGTTCACAGAAGTGAAAGAATACAGTAGGACTTTACTTTGAAAAAAAAAATGAAGATTGATAAAGATTCCAACCCAAGTGCTTTTCGTAAGCTAATATGCTTTCTTGAGCTTCTAATTATGACATTTCAGTACACCCTTTACACTCGTAAATCTTATCCTGTTATGCCTACATCATTGCCATGTTGGGTAATGTCGTGGGTAACCTACAATTGTAGGGCAAGTTGAAGGTGTGTCTTGTAGGAAGCGTGCTAAAATGTGAATGCAGGCTGGCTCGTTAAGAGAAGTTGCTGTGTGGAGGCAGCTGGTGCTTTAATTGCTGTGTGTAATGTTCCCTGCGGACAGAATGGTTTTGATTCACACCCAGCAAAACATCCTTCTCGCAAGACTCGCCAGCGGGGCTTACCACTGCACAAGTGATTTATTGCGTCTACATTCCCAGCATTCCACCATTGTGTGTAAAGCCCAGTGAAGCTTTCTTAGCTATGCTGCAATGTGCATCCCCTAATAAGTATTAGGAGCCAAGCTGTCAAGTTGCAGCATAGCCTGTGCATTATGAGCCATATAAGGATGTGGGCTTCATCACGGCCAGTGCCCTTTTCTCATTCATGATGTACTGGAGAGAGCATGCCACATAAGAGGGGTTCCTATGGCAGTTTTGGAATGAGACGTACATCACAGTCTGAACATTAGATGTTTGGATTGCGATCGAAATCTCACTAAATTGTTGTGTGTATGCCTGGTAAGTCAAAAAATTGGGATTCTATTTGTCTTCGGGATTGCTATCCAAATCTTACTATTTGTGCAATTTTCCTGAAATAATCGTGCTACTTGCTCAGCGCTATGTCCTGTCTGGACAGTGATTTGAACATCAGTGTTTTTAATCCAACAATTCATCATCTTACATTTTTGGTGGGGGCTTGGGTGGCTAAAGTATGATCCTCTTCTGACTGAAGCTAGCCAGTCAAGCCACACATAAACTGGTCAGTTGTGAGCACATTCAATTCAATTCAATTTTTAGTGTGCTGCAATGTGTGAACGCATGTGACGCACACAAACGTGCTACATGCGTGCTGGGTATCTCCAGTGGTTGAGGGTCAGGCTAAGGTTACAGACATCCCAGCAGAGTGGGTTAGTGAGATTTTTAGCCGCCGTGTGAACGCCTGCCAAATAAATATCGATATTTGGATCGGATTATGAAGTAGAATTTTTGCCTCCTTTGAATGGTGATCTGAAAAGTGCTATTTGGATTGCAAGTTCTCAAATCGCAATCCAAATCACACTCATTCTGCTGTCAGAATATGCCTTTTAGATTGAGGGCTCCTGTCTGCAAAACTTTTTAATGGTCATTTCTCATCCCCTTCCCTCCCCTTCCTTTACAGTGGAGAGTAGATTTTGATGCAGTTGTAATGTTTTCATTCTCTTTATGATTTATGCTGCAATAACTCTTAACTTTGTATACATTTATACATTGTACACAAGAAACATGTACACGTATGTAGGTAGAACAATAAATTGGTAATAGATAAGTTCATTTCGATCGATTGCATCGATAATTCAGATTATATGCTACTCTTTGTCTAATTTTTTCCCCGCACCAACATTACTCAGTTCATAGAAGAGTTTGAGACGGTAAAGGATGAAGCGTCAAAGTTGGCATCCACCCCGCCCTCTTCCCAAGTCTCCAAGAAGGGGGCAGACTCCACGCCCGCCCAGAATGGTTCCACCAAGATTACCAACAATGAAATCAACCATGCCAAGGTATTGTTGTATGAACAAGCACAACTCAGACTTTTCAATTAATAGCATGCAAGTGATTTCTAGCAGACACTAAAGAACTGATAATATGCATGATAGAGAGTAAAATTTGCACTTGAAGATCAAGTCAACTTCAACATTAAAGAGAGTAAAAGCAATCGAAACCTTACCGTGAAATTCAAATGAACTATAAAATAAAAATGTGAATTTTGTAAGTTACTTGTGTGAAGGTAGGATTGTCTTGAGGTAAAAATGGTCACAAAGGTTTGAAACTTCTTGTTTCTGGCCAACAACTTGAGTAAATTGCAAGCATTAAAGACCTATCATCCATTTCTAATAACTCACAAAGTGAAAAAAAAAAATCCAGAAATACTTTAGAAACCAAATGTGTTCATTTTGGATGAAATTAATGTGATGATAAAGATTTTAATTATGTTAGTTTTTACAACAACTGGTATGTTTCATTCTCTTTCTTAGATTTACTCTGTATATTATTTCCTTTCTTTGGGGTGTTTACTTTGTGTAAAAGATTTATTTACCATTTACATGTATTTTAAAGGTCAATTATTATCATGCTTACTTTCATTTACATGTTGACATGCCACTTTTAATATGTGACTATTTGACATTAATTGCTTCATTATCATTTGAGCATTAACTCTGATAAAGTTTTATTGCAATTATCATTATGGTGATGATGGTGATGATTATCATTATTGTCATCATGATGTGATCATGATCATGATCGTCATGATCTGATCATGATCTGATCATGATGATCATGATGATCATGATGATCATGATCATCATCATGATCATCATCATCATCATCATTATCGTCATCATCATCATCACTGTCATCTTATCATCACCACCACCATCATTATTACACTTTGCATTATCGGTGTCTGTCTTGCAGCAAAATTCCAGTGATTCCACAGGCTCCCTTTCCAACTCAGTGCAAATAATGCCAGCATCTGATGCCCAGCTCAAGTATGAGAACGATAGGCTTAAGATTGCATTGGCTCAGAGGTTAGTCAACAGAAACAATATCTTCTTCCTCTTCTTTTCCAGTGTGAATTTTATGCAAATTATTGTGAATTTAAATGAGTCGTTGGTTTTGTCACATGATTGTCTAATTTCTTTCTGTTTTTATGAAGAAGTTGTCCACAAAATCGGTAACGTTTATTGAGGGTTTCAAACCAAATCAGTCAGCCATGTCACAGTCGAGCCACAGATGGAGAGTGATGCAACTGCCGTTTAAATGCTAGGCCCCATCAGCTCTTCAAAGGATCGCTAGTAAGAAGTGGGATTCTGAGAAACTTGATATTGAGCACTTTGCCTGTTAATGCAAGAGAGCTCTCATGCTTTCAAAGTCATTCATCCCAATCATGCAAGGTAAACATGGGATAGGGGAGGGGTACTTACGGTATTTCATCCAAACTTAATCACGCATTGGCATCATCCCATCTTGAACTGATGGCATCATCAAATCACAATGAGAGTTTTTTCATGTACAGTCTCTGCTCATTTATCCAGCCGTTACTCATCTTGATCTCTCTATTATGCGGATGTGGCCTGGCATACAATTTCCTTCATGTTTTCATGCATTATCAGCATCAAATCTGTAATAATTGTGGACTAAATATATTCCTAAGAATGACTTGACGATAAAGGTTTTAAAAAAAGATCTAGTTTTGTGCTCATAATATGAGGTGCAGACATACTGCAAGAGACATTGGCATTTGATACCTTGTTAGTCAGTGCACTGCAGTGGGACCATACAGCAACAGTATTAGTTGAGTCATGATCTCAATCTCATTCACAGTCAATACCCAACAAACACACTTACTGTACGGGAAAGGATACTTTACTGACATTTTATTTCATTTTTCAATTACAAAACCTGGCATTATGAGGCAAACAATCATAGTACTGGTAAACGGCTAATAGCATGTACATGTAAACCCCCAGCAGAGTATGCTAGAATGTGCTATATTTGAGTATATTTCTCTTATTCAGCCAAATCACATATTGGGATGTCCACCAGTCCCAATGTGGCGGGATTACTTACCATAGGTCTGATTGTCTAATACACGTACATTGTATGTTGTAACTCTGTGGAGTGGTTATTGTGATGTCCACCAGTCCCGATGTGACCGGAAAACTTATGCCTGATTGTACTGTAAAAAACAATATTTTCGCGGCATAAAATTTTCCCAAATGGAAGCAGACGGCCTTATTTGCAGCAAGAAATTTTCGCGAGTTGCCTCTAACATTCAATGCATACGGGCCGTATAGTGTAGACAAGATCTTTAGCGTGCATTTTAATTTTGCGAAATTCTGCTTTTGCAAAATTCAGGAAATGAAAATGTATACGAACATTCCTTGTTTTACAATATACATGTTGTAACTCTGTGGAGTCGTTATTGTGATGTTCTTGATACCACTTGACCTTCCCCAGTTCAAACAATGCCAAGAAATGGGAGCTGGAGCTACAAACGCTAAAGAACAACAACGCCCGGCTGACCACAGCACTCCAGGAGAGCACATCCAACGTGGAGGAATGGAAGAGGCAGCTTTCAGCCTACAAGGAGGAAAACGTCCGCTTAAAGAAACGGGTAAGAAATTATGAAAGTCAGTGTGAGAGAGAGAATGGAAGGGGCCATGCTCAGTTTACAAGGAGGAAAATGTCCCCGTAAAGGAAACGGGTGAGAAATAATGAAAACTAGAGGAGAGAGAGAGGAAGGGAATTGGAAGGAGATGAGCATTATATAGAAACAGATCAACAAAAAGAGAGAAATAACACTTTTTCATCTGTCATCACAAACTAGATATATTATAGAGTTTGATGAGAGAAGGAATGGAAGAAAGTGGTAAAGAGAATGAACACACAGAGAGAAAAAAAAAAAAGAAAGAGGAATGTTGTAAGAAGAGAAAGGAGAAAATTGGAGACAAGGAGTGATTGATAAGATTGCATCTAGATCCTTCTAATTTCCTGTGAAGTATGTGTTCAGTAAAGGCCCTATTTTGTTGTACACATGTAAAGAAGTTGCAAATTTAAGCAGTCGAATGTAGCCAAGTATACCAGCTTATCAGAATCTCAACATTATATATGTGTGTACTGTGTAGTCCACTAGATGTTAGTCATACTCATTTCAGGCAGTGGTATCGAAGGGACTGTGTGGGTGAGAGTGCATTTATCAACTCACTTCTGGCGTAGAATTGAGGTTTCCAAACAACTTTCAGGAAGTTTTGGGCAGTCAATAAACTCAAAGCTTTTTGGATTATAGGGTTAGACTTGTGTTTCTGAAATGCCGAAAAAAGAACGATTGTAAAAATGTTTGAGCCAGAAATATGTTTATGCAGAGTTGATATTTAAATATGCAAAGTTATTATGGAACACATTTATAGCTGAGACCTACCCATGTTAGTTACTGCCAACTGCACATCTCCGCTCCTTGGGTCCTAAACTTTTTTTCAAGAGGTTACCATATGTTGGTCACATCTGCTTGTATGATTGCAAAGATACTCTGTAGAATCTCTGCAGTATCCCCTTTGTGGTAACAGTCTAAGTTCCAGAAGTGACATGGCAGCCACATTGTGGTGATAATCTTCGTGTTAAGAATTTATTCAATAGCAGATTCAAATTTTCCAGTGTTATTTGGGTTTAGCTTCATGGTAATAACACGTGCATGCTGCTATTCTTTTTAACTCTCTATCTCTCTGCCGGCAGATGAAGGAACTAGAGAACACCATAGAGCCTGAGAATCAGAATGGACAGAGTGACACGGCAGAGCTTGAAGGACGCTTGGAGGAGCTCACTTTAGCACACAAGGAAAAAGAGCAGGTGGGACTAACACCCATATCATCTTCTTTGCTGTATCCGTTTCTCTGATAGCCACTAATATTGAGTGATTTACCCATGATGGGGAAACAAAAAATTATTGTTAAAGATTGTGAGAAATTGTGTACTATGTGATACAGTGAACTTGTTCCAGCTGAAAGTGACCTGTGAAATCACAAATTTGTCATTATCAGAGTTGAAAAGCAATATCCAGTGGAGGAAATGTATGCTGGGGATTCAATACACACACTATTACACTAAGCTTGTATCGGTTGCAAGTTTTCATCAGTGTATTGTTTAGAAGCACTTGTATATGATTTGAATGCCTTAGGTGCTCGTTGTGTCCTTATTGTTCATGTCCATTACTGCACAAATATGTTTTCACAAACACTTGATCAGCCAATGAACACAGTAGAAGCGCATGTGTGTGTTCTCATATGTGTGTGTATGTGCAGTAGTTTTTAATATGGGCACAATTATGCAGTAGCTTTCTGTGCAGGCCCTACTTGCAAGGGGATCGTTTGTGTGTATGTAATCATGTTTGTTTACCCACTGGTACTTTTGTAATGGCCATGCGTACTTTTCTAGAGTAAAGTGTGATGCGGACATTGTTTTACATTTTGTACAATAATGTGAAACATTGATTTTCACGTATGGAAATATCAATCAAATTCTGTTTTTTTATGCAAATAGGTAGAAAACATGAGTAAGCATTTATGCAGTACAAATGAACTTTGTTAGATATGATTTTCAGCTGCTCAGTACGGAAATTTATCTGCACGAATGCAACAACATTGATAGTATCTTATGTTTGTTTTGCTTTGCAGGAAGCTGAGCGTTTGTCAAAGAGACTGGAGGAGGTCGCCGACCTCGCCAAGGAAAATAGGAGTTTGACGGAGGAACTAGAGGTCAGTGGAGGACAGTAGAGAGTCTGGAAAAAAACTAATTTTTGCGTGCCTGTACAAGCATCCCAAGTTTAGAAAGATCTCACTGTGTAACAATGCCTGCATAGAAGAGTGCGACTGAATGTTGAAAGGAAATGTTTTCAGTTTTGCTTCATAGACCAATTGTTTGCTATAAATAACTCCTGCCGGTTCCTTTTTCATATTAAGTGCATTAAAGACATTAAAGATACCTTGTGTGGAATTGGCCAGACATGAGTACTCTCATTAGAATACAGATAAAAGCAACATCAAACACTTGATAGTTTATTATGGATTCCTGCAAGGTTACCAAGAAAAGAAGACTGCAAGTTGTGTGGTGAGATATTCGCCTCTAATTATTTGAATGTGTGATTGTGCCCAATGTCACTATCCAGTGAATGTATGCAAAACGTAAAATCTCCCGAACTATTGTATTTTAGCTTTAATATTGATGTATTACCTTTCCCTGCTGTTCAAATGATTTTATCTTATCAGTCAACATGAATGCGATGTGGAATTCCACTTGCAGTTTAAGACATAGCAGGGAAGTGTGCCAACAAGTTCCGTGCTCCAAGGAGGATATTAACTCAAAGCAGATATCTGTGTGGGAGATGACATTTCTGAGTCTGCCATTCATTGATTTGGCATTCGCTATCACTGAAGATCACACACCATGTGAGATGCCTACGTCTAATTTCTCCAAAAGTGTCTTAGCATCCGTTGGATGCGGAAGCATTTGAATTTGATACTGATTTTCAGATGCAGAGGTTGCATATATTCAATTTCAAGCCCATTCCTCACAGGCTGCGATAGCGTGATAAGATAAATTTGGCATCCCCTGCCAGGTGTTGTCGGCGACAGTGCCAAAAGTAGAACCGTCCGTTCTCATGCCTCGTGGTTCCTGTTTTGTGGCACAAGGAAATGTCATAGCGTGCACACTCAGTAACATTCACTACCCAGGGGACAATATTTCCTCTCTCTGTGTAGTATTTTTTCTTACTATTTCTTTATATTTATAAGCAAAATGCACTTGATGGATCTGTGCCAGCCTTGCGTACACAGACTTGTATAAAACTTGAATACTTCAAAGGCATGCACTCATATTTTCTCGCTTCTTTGAGCTTTTCTCCTCATTTGCCAGTTTTGTTTTCTGTGTAAGACTGTTTTGTAATATTACATCTACCCTGCGCATTCAAATCTGCACATAGTGATTATAGGCTATGTTAACCCATTGAGGACAGTTTGATTTTGCTGCAACATGCATTTTCTATAGACACCTGCCTGAGTATACGCGGTATTCGTCCTCAACGGGTTAAAATGGAGTGCAGTTTCACACTCTCTGTGCTGTGTAGATTATAATGTAAATGCAAAGTGGCTTGGTGTAGCCTCATGCTTTTCCCCATGATTAAGGTGGTTCTAAGAAATCCAAGCTCACACTTCTGTCATCTTCCTTTTAGAATAAAACTTCTGCTTCTGGATTACCCTTGACCCAAACCATGTGAGTGTATGGGTTAACAAGGGGTTGAATTCATGACACCTCACATACTAGAGGGTCTTCACTTTGGCTGAAGTGCCGTCTCTGTATTTTCAGTAGCTATGAATGGGATTTCTCTTCTTCAGTTATAACAGATCGATTTCTGGTTCATTTGGTAAGTCACATTGCACAAATCAAATTTGTGAGTGCTTCGGACAGTTGAAGTGCAAATGTGTCTGGCAAAAGTTCATTGTGGTTTGTACGCCAAGATTTGATTTTCTTCTCCTTGCAACACATCCTTCCTTCTTGCAAACTTTGGCACCAGGTATATTCATACTGAACGGATGACGATGTTTATCTTTAGGCATGTCAATACAGTGCACAAGCTTTCCATATTGAAGGAAACATCCCTGAAAACACCAGGAAATATTGAAACTTGCTTTATTCCTCTCCAGAAGGCTTCATTCAGCAATTTTGAACTACTGTGAATTTGCATGAAGACTCAAATTGAGACATAGTGATTCTATTTTTCGTTTTTAATTCATTTGTGTTCATATCTACTTTATTAAGAGCAGATGAAACTTTGCAAAGTCTTACACTCAGAACAAAATCTGTCAATTTTTCTTTTGTATGTACACCTTTTATTACCCAGAAATTTTAGGAGGGCATTGATGATTTACATCTGTCACCAGGGAAATATGCAAAACAATGTACTTGTTTTCTTCAGGTGTAGATTAATCACAGCCTTCTACTGGATTACATTTTTTGGGTTTTTGTTTTTGTTTTTTGTTTTGCTGTTTTAGGACACGAGGAGGAACGTGAGCTCGCTGACGGAGCGGGTGTCAGAACTGGAGGAGAAGCTGAAGGAGGAGGAGGAGGCGAGGGAGAGGGACGGCAAGCAGCTGACCAATGTCCATCAGCAGCTGGGCAGCACCCTGGAGCAGCTGGCTTCTCTTCACGTCCACATTGGACAGTCCTTGTGAGTAGGACTTCAGACTTCAACATCTCTCAACTCCACGTTCACATTAGTCCTCGTGTTGCGGGGAAAGTCCCACAATGCAGGACTTTCCCCCCTCTATAGCCATAGCGTGGACGCTTACTGGGACTAGTCCTCCCCCCGTCCCCATCCCCTCGAAGCAAGTCAGGGTTTGGGGACAAAATTTGGAGGGGAGTACTTGATAGCGCCTTTTGCTGTATTCAGCAAATGTGAACAAGCGCAAAGTGTGGTTTCACGTGAAAGGGCTCGCACGATTGCCCCCATAGCTTGGGGACAGTCAAAATAGCAGTTATGGCCTGTCAGTAGTAAAATGATGAAATCTCTGGCGACTGTCCCCATGACGTGGAGTCTTGATTTGAACGCGGGGTGTATCACCACTTTTGCATTCATATAATAGTACAATGTAAGATGTAAATATTACCATGTCTTGCAACTGCTGCTATTGATATGACATGTCTACAACAGCTCGCAGCTGATTGACAAATTGCCCTACATCAATGTAAATAAGAACTGAACTGATCAGTGTTGTAGTAGTAGCCATGGCAAAAGAAATCGTGGCTACTACTATAACACTGATCAATTCAGTGCTTACTTACGTCGATTTTGGGCAATTTGTCAATCAGTTGCAATAAAAACAACTTAATGCAAAAAATCAATTTGATTGACGCAATACCTGCTGCATTCTAAAAGGATTAAAACCAGCACTAGCTGTCGAGCGGAAGCTCGGTGGTCTAGTGGATAAGACACCTATCCAGTGATCAGGAGGTCGTGGGCTGACATCCTGCTCGAGTGTGTATGCTTTTGCCCATGATTTCTTGTATCATGTCAACTTCAATGCTTATTTACTGCAATGTAGGACACTTTGTCAATCAGTTGCAATAAAAAGTTGATGCAAGAATTTCAATCTATTAGAATCTATAACAGCTTTATCTGTAGATTTGCTTCATATTTGATGTCATGTATTATGAGGATTCAGCGAGTGCAGATATATTACATTGCCATGTATCTTGTAGTATTCACTGAATCCACATTTATATTTGGGGTAAATTTTGCTTCCAGACAGCTATAATTTTATGTGTTTGCTATGGATAGTGTTGTTATATATAGTGGAATGTTTGTTCTTACCAGAGAGATTTCTTTCCCTTGAATTATCTTTTCAGAAAATCCTGATCATTTTATGTGCAACTCAAAGACCTCTTCGCTGATCAACTACAGACATCTAGCACTTGTCCACTTGTAGCATTGGCACGGATGGGACGTTCCACTTCCACTTTGCAAGCAAAACTGGCCCAGGAAAGACTTTTTTTTTTTGCCTCTTGTAGATGAACATATCATTACCGTCATCATCAAGGCCATATCTTTGAATTACCCTTTGCTATAAATGATACAAGTATCAGGTACTAGCTAGCTGTAGCATTTTACGTTCAAGTGTACTTCATGGAACTGATGTCATGCCAAAATAGCCATTCTGTGTAAAATGGTGTTCATTGGCCATTATTTATTTTCATAGCTTTGACAGTGTTGTCTTCTAATCAAGCGCTAAATCTGGTAGATATTTATTTGCTTATGTTTACTATCACAATGCCTTGAATACGTCCAGGGTTACCCATAAATATATTTGCTATCAGATTATAACATTGAGTTGTTCTTAAGGCAAATTATTTTCTTGCACTTACAGGGTCTTTTATAAAGTAGTCACTTATACATAAAGTTATAATGTTGATAACAATCTATTCTGTTGTAATATACTCATGTCTTGTGTACATAATTATATTTTTGAACTGCTCTGAAAACTACTAAGAAAATGCATCATTTACGTGACAAGTTTATGCTCAAGACAAAGTCTGATGGCTCAGTGAAGTGGATCAAAGAAGTTTCTGTAAATCATTTCTTTGTGTTACACTGGGAAAGACCGCAAGGTGTGGAGTACTTAATGGCACCTTAATAATAGATGTATTCATAGGTCTATCAATTCTGTACTTAATAGTGTTGAAACTTGAATGTTTGTTTATATGATTATGTCATCTATATGAATACAGTTGTTACTTCTCAAGTGGTGAGGACACAATTGATTGAACATGCATGCATTTTCTCCCAAAAAAACACGAAACTACGCAGGCTGTAGAACTCTATTAACTGGGTTTTAGCAGATCACCGATGGATATTTTCCAGGCAGTACTGTATATGCAGTATATTTTGTGGTGTTTTTTTTCGGGGGAATTCCATAAAAATCAACATAGATTCACAAATGTAATAACTGTGGCAACTATTACCTCCTGTAGCACAAATGTGCTATACATTGTCTGGAAGGTGAAACATACTTTTCTCCTAAAGAGAGATAAAAATACTTCTTTCCCAAATTCATCTCTGTGGTTCTTGATCACAAATTCAATCACTCATGAAATTTGTGGGGTATACAGTACACCTTGTATATGTTCCAAGTCAGGAATCGTAGGCAAGTTTTTTGAGTCAATAATAATTAGCTAACAAGAGTCATAACTCTTAGGAGAGACGAGTCTGACTGCTAATCGTCGAATGCTTAGGCAGTGCCGCTATATGTTGCGAAGTTTAATGGGGACTATACTGTGGCATGCTATGTACGTATTATTTCATGGTTATCAAAATGACTTGCAAAATTAACCACAATGAGATATATGGCATATACAGCTCATCAGCAAACTCAGTCATACACTGTATTGTGAAGAGGTACATGTGGTGTGGTGTATAATTTGATATAAAAGAAGGTCCTAGTGACAAAGTATTCCAGTGTCTAGTGTATATGGTGAAAAGAGAAATTAACGCAGCAGCCCATTGACAACAAAAATAAGGGGGGGGGGTGGTAGGAACAAGAGAAAAGAAGAAACATACCCATTACTACATAGAGTTGCCAATACGTTATATCGCTTGTACATAGCAAGCTATAATTATGAAGCAGTCATGCAGCTTACTAAATAACATACTATGGCAGGGCCATGCAAGGGAAAATCGTAAAGCCTAGCAAAATTTGTGATATCTTCATGGAGTAGATTTGTGAGAAAAGTTGTCAAGAGGTGGACAAGGGCATGCATTTGTGATATGGCTGACCAGCTTTGTATATGAAAACACTCCCAATACAGGTATTGGTGTGTATGTGGTGATGTAGTGACGTATGGTTTGTGTAAAAAATCCGCACGGTCCACATAAGATTGTTCGTATGACTTTAGCGCCATTTCCACATTGAAACCTCACTTGCACTAGTTTGTAGACAACTTGTACTTTTACATGAATGATTAGCTTTTACATTTCCCTGCCAGTTTCACCGAAATATACTGGACCTGTAAATGATTTAGAATATTCAGTGTACACCGCTTTGCCACTCGATGTCTTCTCAAAACATGTTATGATACCAACTTTGATTGCCGTCATCTGCAACTGATTAGGTCTTCCAGTTCTGACGTAGAGAACTTACAAGGAAATGTGCTGCATAGAATGTGGCAAACTTGTCAAATTATATCCCCAGTGTTGAGCAGAAATTGCTGAATAAGTTTACACATTCCGGGAAAGACAATAATCCAAGAATTCTGCACAGTGCAATCCTGATCATCTCACAGTGACTCCTTTACTATCATCTTTTTTTTTTCACTTCAAATCCAAAACAAATTTTTCATAATGCAGGTACACCACTTTGTATCTCTGAAAAGAATGACCACTTAGCATTGTAATACATGTACATGTACAGCATCAAGTTTGATCGATGGGGCATATCCAGTATTTTCAGGGAAATTGAGTGGTTTTTGCAAGGAAAAATAAGCGTCTAAACATCTTGACATGTGAATGATCTTTCTTCCTTCCAGTGCCGTAAAATAATGTAAGCTCTCTTGGACATGTGTATATATATAATTATGTTCTTAATAATACTTGAGCTTCTAGACAGTGCATAGTGTATAATATGTAATCTAGAGATGTAACATGAGGTCATGTTCTATTGGTGATTACTTTCTCTCTCTTTTTTTTTTTCCTGCTGCAATACTGTTATCTATCATTGTCCATCTATTGGTCAAGTGGTTGTTTGTTGGTATTGAGATGTGTTGAAAATTGTCTTATTGTATCTTTTTAGTTCTGAAACAAGGCATATATTGTATGCATAATTACAGGCAAAAATCATGTTCTTGCTTCCTTGATATCATCACCTTTAGTTATTTTAAGATTTCTTTCACGGTCTGTCAAACTATGGTACTGTAAAATCTCATTCTGACTGAAGAGATTGGAAACTGATGACTTTCATATCTGGACCACCTGTGCATTTTGTCGT
Organism: Diadema setosum; assembly: GCF_964275005.1. Taxonomy (NCBI): domain Eukaryota; kingdom Metazoa; phylum Echinodermata; class Echinoidea; order Diadematoida; family Diadematidae; genus Diadema; species Diadema setosum. The sequence continues at coordinate 4,513,219 of NC_092691.1, read as the reverse complement.
TTTTAGCCAGCAAGAAATATGTGAACTTATTTCTTGGGAATAGAGGGCAATTTTTATTGTAGGGGGAAAATATAGCAGTTCAAAATGTCAAAAGTCTGGATGTCAATGTTACCAGAGTATTGCTGTTCAGTTTGTTAATTTTTTTCCTCTGTGAGTCAGAACCAAGCAATTCTACATGAAGTTTCTATGAAAATTTTGGCTGTTGTACATGTACATGAAAACAAGCAAACTGTATTGAAATACAGACTGTACTAGTGTAGTTGACTAAAATTAGGTGCACTGTACTGGCCAAGTGATGTTCAAAGGAAGTGTACATCTGCAGATATCCGAATCTTGATTGTTTTACACAATGGGCCAGCACTAAGAACTTGTGTGTAAGAGAAATGTCTTTGCATGGATTTCTAGTTGCATACATGACCCGTTCTGTACGGGAACCTGGTGGTCTGTGTATTAAGTCTATAGGCATTTGAGAATTCAGTATGGAACAGGTTAATATTTTAACTCATTAAAGGGAAGGTAAACCCAAAGAACAATGTGGATTGAGTGAAAGCAGCAACATTAGTAGAACCCATTAGTGAAAGTTTGAGGAAAATCGGACAATCGATGCAAAAGTTATGAATTTTTAAAGTTTTGGTGTTGGAACCGCTGGATGAGGAGACTACTAGAGGATATGACGTATGAGTGGACAACAATACAAAGAAAATATAAAGGAAATTCAACAAAAATTCACTTTTCTAGAATTATGAAAGAGCAATGGACCAACCGCTTTCAGAAAGCAGGGGGAATAATTGCTACCCTTAACATATGTCAATATCAAGTTGATGGAATTTGTAATTTTCATGAAAAATGAATTTTTCCAGAATTTTCCTTATATTTTCTTGGTATTGTTGTCCACTCATACGTCATAACCTCTAGTAGTCTCCTCATCCAGAGGTTCCAACATCAAAACTTTAAAAATTCATAACTTTTGCATCGATTGTCCGATTTTCTTCAAACTTTCACTGATGTGTTCTACTAATGTTGCTGCTTTCACTCAATCCACATTGTTCTTGGGGGCTTATCTTCCCTTTAAGGATGAGCTGATTTTGCTATATACCTGTAACAAGCTTTTCTCATTGATATCTGCTAGTGCCGTATATAACGAGAGTCTGGCCAACTCGGTTTTCGGCTTATGAGTTTTGAAGCCTGTGCTTGGTCAAAAGTGGTCCCGTGATCTTTGCGGAGCCATGTCATTACCAAAGTGCGCTCATACGCAGTGCCCATTGTTCACTATCCCTTAATTATTTGGTAGGTTTTCATTATTATGTCTGAGCGTACACGCTAACCCTGTAACGCCTAATATGCTAGGGAAACAACATGGTGTCCAATTTACGAGTTGGCCAGACTCTATTTATATATTATGGCACTGATATCTGCCTGATTGTACACAGGACTAGTCTTCAACGGGTTAAAGCAATTACAGTGGAAACTCGGTATACTGAGATCCTTGGGACCAAGGTAATTTGTTCTTTATCAGATATTTTGTTATATCAGATCTCTTTATTTTGTATCAAGCTTCCACTGTATCACAGAAATCCCAGCTGTACTTAATGTATAAGTAAAGACAGTAAGTTTTAAGGCTGCAGATTTGATAATACATTCACCAGTGGACACTGAAAAATGATAAATGGTGTGATAATGTACTTACAACTGTGTATGAGGTAGTACAGGTACATGTATACACAGTTACATTCAAGATTTGCAATGCAGGTAGTGCAAGCTTTTATGGTACCTACCACTTAAGACTTGAAGATTTCCCCTAACTTCAACCCTTCCCCTCTCTATCCCTCTCTTGTGCAATAACAGTGTCCTACGAATAGATGTTCTGCCCCAGTTTAACACTCTACCCTTCTTTGGACACCATTTTATATCCACTGGCTGAAAATTGTTACATATTTATATCTTTGACTCAAATTGTCCACAAAACAAGAACATTCCATCTCGTAAATTTACTCTTTTTTTTTCCTTCTTATGTGCACTTCAACACCAACCTTGCTTCTACAATATCTGTAAAATGGAGTACATGTATGCTAATAAAAGCTACTTAAGAAACAGGCATTTTTTTTCCTAGTATGACCAGTTATTCCAGAACAGAGAATGTTTGTTATTGGAGTGTTTGTGGAATCCAGATGAGAGCCAACAATGTGCAAAGCTGCCATGTCTCCCAGATGCTGCAGGAGGCTTCCTGAAAACACCTTACCTCCGCCAATGAAGGAGATTATGTGTTCAATGGCGTCGTTTTGGGGGTTTTTTTTTCTGTGTGAAAAAAACAAAAAAACCCTCGAGAAGTTTGTGAACAAATTTGAATGAAACTTGCAGGAAAAGTTGAAAATGATAATGGCTCAAGGAATAGGTGGTTAAATTTTGGTAGTGATCAGGAAATTTTCACGGATTTTCGAAGGGTTTTTTTATCTTACGGCAGGTAGGGTCAATGAACTTTGGAGTGCAAGCTGCCCGTATTTGGAGTTTGCATACATGCTCTATTTAAAAGCATGCTCAGCTTGGGCAAGGCATCACGTAGCCGAAAGCTGATGACGTAAACAAAAGGCCTCTACATTAGAAAATTGGGCAATTTTCAGTATGGTATGTGTGTATGGGTGGAAATGAGTTGCTTGCCGGAGGTCTGCTCTCTCCGAGTGCTTTTTTAGTTCTTCATCATGTGAATACGTGTTGTAAAAGAGAACATCAAAACCTCCCTTGATTTGCTAATGATTTCAGTCAATTGAGTGGCATGCAACACACAGGTACATGCATTTTCCATGTTGCTCTGTGGAATCTCGCTGATTTTGATGGATGAATGCCGACAGCCATGGGTGGTGTGTGTTCGTGTGAAATGAAACATTTTGAACCAGAGCAAAAGTTCTACAGTTGTACCCTGTAACCAACTGAACAATCTGATGGATAGATATCAAAATGAAAGTCTCTCAAATAAATACAAATGCACACATAGCCATACAACATGTGTGTGTTCAACCAGTGGTGGTGCTACGTACAGTACGTGTATGCACATACCAGTTATGTGTTTCATGCATTTGGCAATGCCGGTATTGATCATTAGTTGTTGCACAGTAGCATGTGTACAGTCGTGAGAAAAGCTCTACACTAGTCCATTTATTATGACTGCATGAATGATGAATGCAGTGGTAGCAGTCACTGAACACTACAATGAATAACTGGCATGGCTTCAAGGCAGAAAACCTGCTGAATTATCAACTCGACTACAGCTCCATGTGAGTCTGTGGCGACTCTCGGTGGCCACTAAACACAGGTTAAAATTTACTGCGAGAGACAAAATTTGTGCCTGCTGGCCACATTAGACAGGTGACCATGATTCATCATTGTACACAGGGTCTTTTACAGGGCTTTTGACTCTTGATACAGTTTACTTGTGTTCACGATCACTTCACACTAGCTCAACCTCCTTGGTGAAATTTGTCATAACACGTCAGAGATACTAGTAACATTCACATCACTTCTACGCAAACAGGTCTCTTTCATGACAAATGCACACAGAGACGAGATATTTCTACTAAGCACTTCATTTATTTCTCAGCAAAGAAGGATTTTAATCTGAAAGATAATTTGTTGCTCACAACCACTAATGCATTTCACGTTCAATTCCACTCTCAATTGATATAGCAAAGTAATGTATGCCCTTAGAGAGAAATTAACAATAATGAAACAAAAATCATATTTACAGTGAATAAAATAAATCTTATAAAATTCATTAAAAAAAAGAAAATTTTTATTGAAACTGAAATTTAAATCCAAAATTCAGAATTTTCCTGCAAAATTTCAAGAATTTCATTTAGCTTGGCATCCTGTAATGCATATGATTAGGTGCAATGTACAAACAGCACTATTAACGGAAAGTTGACAGAGAGAAAAAACTAGAAATGTCGCTACGGCGACTGATGCCTCCGCCATAATGCATGATTCTCCCAATAGGTGTATAGTACAATGTCTTCACAATGTGTGATGACAGTTTCACATAACTGGCAAAATATCGAAATAACAGGTTTATCGGAAATATCTTGAATGTTCACTTTCCACGAACTAGGTTTGCTATAATTGTCTATTAAAGAGTGCAGGTACACATATTTGGGGAATTGAAAATTTTTACTTGACTTCTGACCGACCTTATTATAAGTTTATGCATTGAGTATAATTTTCAAGGTATGAAGAAAGAATGTAATTACAGTACAAAATATATCTTTTTTTCATTTAAACCTAACCTTTGACCTTTGACCTTCTGGCTGGAAATTTCCAAGAGAATCTCCATTAAGTAATACATGTACATATATTAAATTTTAAAACTAATAATGCAATCATTGCATATAGTAGTATATGAGGGAAATAGTAACATTGACCTTTGACCCCTGACTATTGACCCATGACCCCTAAATTCCCTAGATAATCCCTGCCAGTCAGTACATGCATATGTACCAAGTTCCATGAAGATATATTGAACCATTTGTGAGAAAAGTGATATTGCAACATTTTCACCTAACCTTTCACCTTATGACATGAAACTCTCTCTGGAGAATCTTTATGCAGTAGTACATGTCTACACTAAGTTTCAAGAAAATAACTGCGGGCATTGCATAGATATGGGGAAATAGCAACATTTTTAGCATTTGACCTTGACCTTTGACCTCTTGTCAATGTCACTAAAATCTACTCAACTAATTGTCCCATCATACATCATCCTTGGACCAAGTTTGGTGAAAGCTGCTTCATCCAGTTTTGAGTTATCACGTAAACAGATAAATTTTAGGATTTGACCTTGATCTTTGACCTTTGACCTCAGTCTGGTTTCACTGAAAAACTAATCAAGTAATTGTCCCATCATACATCATCCTCCAACAAAGTTTTGTGAAATTTGCTCCATACAGTCTTGAGTTATCGCGTAAACGGATAAATTTCATGATTTGACCTTGACCTTTGACCTTTAGCCCATTTCAACCAAAATCTAATCAAATCATTGCCCCATCATACTTCATACTTGGACCAAGTTTGGTAAAATTCCAGTGAATACTACTCAAGTTATATCGTAAACGAAAGCGGACGGACGTACGTACGGACGGACGGACAACCCGAAAACATAATGCCTCCGGCACCACTATGTGGCGGAGGCATAAAAAAGACTTTCATTTGATCAACGTACTGAAAATTTTGAGTGACCCATCCTCACTTTTTAATATGCAGTACATTAAAGTATCATTTCACAACAGATATGAGTGACAATACATAATCTATTTTTAAACTCCCCGTATTTTCAACTATCATAACAAAAAACAGCGATTATACTTGGTATTTCAATATACTTACCACCATACTCACCACAAGATATAAGGTGCCTCTCTATTTTCCATGGCAAGCCTGAGGGAAGCCAGAAAACCTCTGTCAGCCAAGACGGTGCAAATAATAAACCGGGACAAATGAGGAAAGACCTCCAGATGATTTCCCAGACACACCCATCTTTTCACTGACAGTGCCAACATCATCTCGCATAGGATGGGACTAAGGCGAGACCAAAGTCATCATGTTGTTCATGAAGGATGTAATGGTAAAACTTCATTTCACCTGGACTCCAAGTACTGCCCAAAACAGGATACCCTCTTGCAGAAAGTTACTACGGTCCCATCTTGAGCTGCAAACAGCAAATGTCATGGTATATGACACCAATCCCACTTCCTGATTGGTTGCTGTTACATGACGCTGGTTTTCATTTTTGTTACAGTTTTGATGGAGGGGGGACGTTTGCACAATGCATATTGCTTGAGAAAGGCCTGCCTCGAGCAAGATATTTCAAATACTGGTAGAGACACTCTATGAAACACAGGATGATGTTGGCATGACAGCAGAGCAATGGGATGCACGGATTACGACTTCATCAAGACACCATGGGAGAAGGCAACGAGATGATGGTAGCTGGATTCCATCAACGGACTTTTCCTCTTTTTTCAAATCCTAGGCATACGGACTTCGGTCGGCATGAGATACGAGTCGTACGACTCCAGCTGAACCACCATACTCTTCTCTTCAAAGCTAAGCAGGAAGACTCGGTAGATTCCATCATTCCGACTTTTCGATGGTAGAGGCATGCATTTGCTTCTTTCTCCTCAAGAAACAGGTTCTTTTTCCACTGAAACATGAGTAGTTCCAAGGTCTGTTAATAGTCAAAGGGACATCCATGCAAAACGATGACAGTCGAGTGGCCAACAATTGCAGGAAACCGTCATGCTTACCAATGCATCGTGAGGAAACTGCTTCAAAGATTCCAGTTCAAAGATATTCAGCAGCACCCCCAAAGGCGACGATGGCATTTGCAGTTCGTTGATCCACAACAGTTCCAAGAAACCCAGATACATGTACCATTAATGTGAGGAAACTGTGCTTCTCAACTAAAATGATCTCCAGCTGAAGTACTCCGACATTTAAGTGCTATGAAGCAACAAGTTGCCACAACCATTCAAGTTGATAGATAGATTGTCAGTACTACTGGGTAATTAGTTTACTAGCTTCCACCGACAAACAATGTGGATATTTTTCGTTTGCTACTGGCACCAGTTTAAGTTGAAATCACAAGAAACCAGACAAGATGTGATATCACCGGAGGACTAAATTTACTCAGTTGTAGAGTACTGTTGTTAAGTTGTAGAGTACTGTTGGTATGAGTGAATGCTTTTATGTTCACATTAACAAAACGAGGACCTGAGAACATTGACACATTGACATCTGAATTGCTTTCCTTCTCTGTAAAATCTCACATCTTCAGGATAACATTATGCATTTACATGTTAAACAAAATTTGGAGCCAAACATTCCCAGGTAGTCATCACAGAACTGTCTCTCATGCGATGCTCATATGTCCGAGGGCATGGAAAACACATCAGGAATTGTGACGGCATTTGCAAAAGCTCTGTCAGGTTCCTCTATCATAAATAAGTAAACTACGGAGTAGATGAATCCCAGGGTTAATTCCATTCCATCATTTCAGATTCAGAAGAAGAAGCTGGTAGTTTTACTCATCCATGCCCCAAAGACGTCAGAGTATTTTTCTTAATGCTGCAAAGAATTTAATGATGCATGGAGGATTGTGTGCCCCTGAACAAGGCATTAAAACAGAGAATATCACAACTCCGCCTGACTTGATTCGGAATCTCGAGATATCAATTTTTTGAGAAAGGAAAACAACAAAAAACACAAAACAAACTCAAAAGTCTAACTTCCAAGCACTGCTTGAATATGGTTCTGCCATATGTTCTGGACAATCAGTGTGACAAGTTTCCTCGGCAAAAAATCTTGAGGTTCTGTTACCGAATTCATCTCCTGCACCTTAGGTAGTGCAATAGAATGTCTGAACACCAAGTTCAAGGTATTGTGACCATGGTTAAGAATTCATACAACTTACAGAGGATATCCTACTTTATATCGCAAAAAAGTTTTCCATCACAATCGAGGCACAACATAAAGAGTACTTGCTGGTTTATTTTGTCATTCCCACAAAGGGATTAACTCTCTCTGCATAATTTGAAACATTCTGAATGTGAAACTTACAATTATGAAATTTGTTAGAGCTATCGGAGGAGGGCAGAAGGCAATGAACTTGAACATGATTGCTCAGCTAAAAGCATCATCCAAAAACTATTACAAAAATCTAGCAAGCACTCAACTGATACACAGAGGCTGCCATACAATTACATTTATATGCATGTCAGATAAAGTCACTTTATTCCTCTTCAACCTGAACAAACACTTTATGTCCTGCGTAAATTCAGAGTACATCGAGGTGGAATTTGAAAATTTCTTGAGTGCGCTCAATCGAGACGAAGGCAGAGCCTAATTGAGTACCTTATCAAACCCTGATATTGCCATGACTGGAAAAAAGCGGCACGTGAGCATGTTCACATTTGATTTGAAAGACATTGGTTATTTGAAAAGGTCTGCCAACCTTAGCATGATTCAAACATAGGGAAAGGAAGAGAGATTCAAGTTCAGCCAAAGTAAGTCCCTTCCATGTTCAAATTGAAAGCAATCATTCTTTGCAACCAAGCCATTTGAAACGAACACAAAATGGCAGAAATAACATATCAATTACACTGAACAAGTATGAAAAGTGAAATTCACTACAAGTCTGCACTGGACCCAGTAAGACGAGAAATACGACTCCAGGTACAATGTACGTTTTTAACTAATCTTCATGATGAAATTGATGCTGTACTTGTACATAATTCAGTTGTATTTGCAATTACTATTCAACAAACACACCTAGATATTTAGGAGCAAATGGTACTGTAATAAAAGTAACAACACCAGTTAGACTGAAGAATTGTTGATAAATGTGATCAGAGTTGGGGATTTGATAGACTCGTAGTGCAGTAATGATGCACTCCTCATGGATTTTCCTCAGAAGTTTTAATGTACCATCTTTCCAATGGCTATTCTTGAATGCATAGCACAAAGGAAATGTATGCTGAAAATTACTGAAGGTGCCTCCGAATTGTAAACTCAGTTTCATACTGCACTCTATAGCACCTGAGCGCTCCATGGTCTACCTCTTAGAGACCCAGTACCATGGTGAGCCCATGAAATGGGAATGCTGGTCTCACTCAAGATATACCCAGGAATCCCCATAACAAATTGTATACAGCTTGATACGCAACACAGACGCATCCAAGGATCTTGACTTGAGTTGACCATTAAATGTACGCTTCAGTGCATATATTCACCAATAGAGGGCAGTAAATGAAGATCAATTCCGGGGATGCCAGTTAGAATGACAGAGATGGCCTGAAATACATCTACATGAAGATACTTTGTACATGAAAAAGCCCGAGCTTTGAAACTGCCAGGGCTTGAATTCAGGCTTTCACCTAAACACTGGCATCCCTGTCAATTCAATTGGGCAGACCTTTTCTCCCCGTGATATTGGTTTCTCCCCGTGATATTGGGTCTTCAAGAATCAATGAAACCTCTGCAGCCACCATTATGTGTGTGTGTGTTTGTGTGAAATGTGGATGTGCTTTCAAGTCTGACTGTATGATATCATCTGTCGCCCGTCTCTGAAGCTGATCTCAATGAGCAAATAATAAATTTATTTCAATCCTTGAAAGTTTACCGTTTCCTTCTACCAGTATTGGTTGGTATTGCAAGAAACCTCAAATGTGCTAAAGGGTCGATTGTAAATTAAAACCACAAATAGTGACCAATAACATTGAGATCCTGACCGGTGTCATTCAGCAGGACTTCTCTTGCATTCAACTAGCAGAAGGAAACTGGCCTCTATAATTTACACAGCTACTTTGTCCAGCACGGGAAAAGATTTTGTGACGGAGGATACTCTTGGAAACAGAACATACCATACCTACATATTTCAAGCAAACATTGCAGGATCTTTTGACAGCTACCAACTTTAAAGACGTGATACTTGATTAAAATGCTTCATTCAAACATGCATCAAATAGGTACTTTTCCACATGCTTGGTCTTCTTTGAAAGGACAGTTTTAAGGGGAACGAATACTAGAAATAAATGTGGATTGCATAAATGCAGCATTATTAGTAGAAAACATCAGTGAAAGTTTAAAGAAAATGGGCAATCCATTCAGAATTTTTGTATCTTTTAAAGTTTGGTGCTGCCATTGCTAGATGAAAAGGTCACTACAGATTGTGGCGTATCACAAATGATGTAGAGAAAGAATAAAAAACTCCACAAAATTTCAATTGTTATAGACAGTAAACATTCCCTCGCCCTGTTACTGACATATAAAGGGTAATTATTATTCTCTCTGCTTTCTGAAAGAGGCAAGTAAAAGTCATCTTTTATTGTGCTAGAAAAGTAAAATTATGTTGATTTTCTTTATATTTCTTCTTCTGTATTGTTTTCCATGCGATGTCATGAACTGCAGTAGTCTTCTCATCGAGCAATGGCAGCACTGAACCTTAAAAAATTCATAACTTCTGAATGGATAATCTGATTTTCCTCAAACTTTCACTGATCTGTTCTACTAATATTGCTGGATTTATTCAATCCACATGTTTATTTGGGTTTCATTCCTCTTTAAATGATCCATTATTGAATTTTGTGCTCACCAGACATTCTTGACGACAAGCAATCTCCAGCCGATGATTCTCAGAGGGCCCAACGGAGATGATCATTTCATGCAAGGTCAATACCTGGCGGAAACTTTCGGACAGCGAAGGTACTATATCGACGACGGGAATGTAGAAAAGCCAGTCAGTACTTCTCTCTGAACAATTCCTGAAATGGTCACTTTTCTGCCTATGCTGAGAGGTATTTTTGTTGGCAGCTCTTCCTGTAGTTTTATCTGAGGCACTCGAGTCACTTCCATACTGTTTCAAGAACAAACATCTTGCAGGTCTACAGGACGACAGACCTTCCCCGACTGGTAGAAGTCGAATCGAACACAAGTCGAGCAGTATGTCTCTTTGCTTACTGAAATCCGGACCTCGTTCAGTGATGACAGTCATTTTCTTTAGATCAACCAAACATGCGACTCTGAGCCTGGCTCTGCAGAGAGTGGTTTCTACGAAAATCCTCCGAAGAATCTTCTTGAAGAATCATGGTCCACCCATGAAATCCCCACGTCACTTGTTGAATCTCATTGTACTCCAACTACCCTTGCGATAATAACAACTACAAAAATAGCCCATATTGGCTATATGTAGCTTGCTTCAGTCAGAAGACCATGTTTACATATTTCAAGCCTACTCAAAACTAGAGCACTCCAACTGCTGCATACAGGCAACTGGGATGCCTCTACTTCAACACGTAATCACTGTATCTGCTGTGAAGTATTTTGAGCTGCATTTACATTTTCGTGAAGATAATTAATCTCGACCACTGGACTGCAGATAAACCTCTAGCTCCTTCTGCACAAGGAAATTTTTTTTTTTGATTACCCTATTCGAATCTTTTACTCCAAACAAGATCATTGGACATGTATCAACTGAAATTTGATATCAGATATCTAGCAAATTTGATATCTAGCAAAATTCGGGTTAAAATTACGATTGGAAAATTACATTGTTCATTTTACAATAGTAATAACATGGTATGACACAGACGGAGAACCTGAAATATAATACTCCTGGCACATCAACTGGGTCAGAGAGGCTTTCTACAGCTCAAGACAGATAAAATTGTTCTTCTTGGGTGTACCAGAATCCTTATAAATCATTTCCTGCATTCACGAACCTTGACCCAAGAGCATGATGTATTGATGGCTAGCAGTGTATGTATTACACCATCATTACACCAACGTCTATGTCTTGCAGAATGCACTGCCATCTGTTCCTTTAGTAATGTCCGCAAAATGATCCCTTGCCCTGGACCTCTCCAGGAAACACATCTCGAAATAATGCAAACCTCTGGGTGTCCACACGAGCATGAGATCACGAAAAGTATCACACACGCACGGACTAGCAGTCGAGTCAACGGAAAACTGTACGGGACAATATGCAGAGATCAGCAGGCAGAAAATTCTTCCATCAACCATAGCTGGCATTTTCAAACTTTATTATCACTTTTCACGACACAAAATACAAACCACTTGGCCGTGGCCCAATTACAAACTTTTAGACCATACCATAGGGCTACAGATATACACTACATGTTGTTGAGAAGTATAAACTAATGCATTAGAGAAAGCTGACAAATGAGAGACACAAGCAGGAGCTTCGAGCCGAATTTCAACGGTTAAAGCTTGGCATTGAATAGAGCAAGATCAGCTCGAACAGAGAAAAACTCGTAACCACAGAGATTTCCTGGTATTAATATTCTGCAAAAGGATGTTCACGTTGACACCCCTCAAGTGTGGAACAAACATTTTGGTTGCCATGGCTACCCTTAAGCAGAGCCATTACCCTAGCCCAGTGTATTAGTTAAAAACAGGAGGAACAGACGGATAAAAAAGCCACCAGCATGACAATTAAAATGCAGACTGCCAAAATTGACACTTATGAGTGCAGTTCTGATCTCAACGATATAAAAAATGATGCACCAACAAAATAATACTAAATTGGAAAAGTGTGCAACATTTTTCTTCTCTTTTTTAGTCAGAAGATATCACATTTAACAAACAGAAGATGAGCAAATTTGCCTGCCGCTGGAACTATCCACAAATATGCTGCACCCAGATATTCATCTGTTTTGCCACTGAAATATTTACATGAAGGATAATATTCCAAATACCACTTGAATGAGCTTCAATTGGACTGCATCCAGGAAAATTCTATGCTCCATACAAGCCAGACTGTGAATAATAAAAACAAGCTATGACTACCATTGCTGAAGCAAATATACACGCTCTACATTTTAAAGGCATAATCACATCCATGTACGATGATTATCTGGCAAAGCAGTACGAAAACATTGGGCACGAGATTTGGGGATGTGATTGGAATCTTTCTGCTGATCGACGAAGGACTGGAATCAGCTCAGCCAAACTAGGAAAGATACTCAGTACAATCAAAGATGTTATAGTCCTTTACATCTACAACAAAGCGGCAACAAAAGAGACACTTCGTTGAGAAAATCTGAACAGGGTTAAGTGCACTGTCCTCTTTGCAATTAAAGATACCCTGACTGGAACAATTCATATATACAACATTGTTCTTACTTCCTGCCTCTACAATATTTTTTTTTTTAGTTTGTTCGTTTTTTAAGCTCTGGAGTCACTCAAATGAAAAATATCTGCCACTACGATGATGCATAAAATCTGTTCAGTCTTACTAACTCCAACCTCAGACTCCATTGAATATTCGCAATGACGTACACCAAAATTTTTCCCAGGAGACATCAACAGCGGCGTCTTTATGCAGAAATGAAAAATCTGTGTTTTATTCCACTTAACTTTTTTTTTTTTCACAAAAATATGGTATGCCAATCAGTCGGGAGGAAATCCACTTGAAAAGACTGGCTGCTTAATCAGCTGTAAAGATCACCAACTTATCAAATCTCCCTAAAAGAGTGTGGAATCATACGCAGATCTACAAGCAATGGATGGGGAATAACAACATTAGACAATACAAGAGGAGATTTATCTCTTTCTTCCATGACTAAAAAAAAGACAACAGAGCGCCAGACAGGCCTTACACAGAGGTTTGAAAGCGAAAACAACAATGAAATGGAGAAAGTGCACAAATCAGATATGCCACCGAAAAAATGCGGAGAGAGAGAGAGTGAGAGAGAGAGAGAGAGAAAGGAAGCCGCAGGACATTTAGAGGACATGGGGGGGGGGGGGGAAAGAAGGGAAGAAAACACAATGAAACCCCCAGACACTTCTGGCAAAGCCTCGAGGTGGATAGCACAAAGGGAACTCCGCCCTAGTAGCAGTCCAAAGTGACCTCAATCATACGCCCCTCGATGTCGCTTCCACTCATCATGTCTGGAAGGGGTAACTGGTCAAAGAAAACATCTCAAGCTGTCATTACATCTCATGATTTTTTGAATGAAGAAAACAAAGGCTTCTATTAAAATATTTACTATTATCTATCCAGTAATATTTTAAGAGTAAATAAAATCTACAATCACACCATACATTAAAAGGGGTCTCCTGCATAGTGCTAACAATAAACTTGGACAAGGGGGATTTGAATACAGTTTTACATACACATCCAAAGCAGCATCAAAGGACAAGTTCACCCTAATATACATGTGGATTGAGTGAATGCTGCAGCAACATCAGTAGACCACATCGGTGAAAGTTTGAAGAAATCGGACAATATATCCCATGCATAAGACTGACATTTAAAAAAAAAAATCAAACATAATTAAAATAAACATAATTTTCCCACATAATAAAAGGACACTTTACTTGTCTCTTTGAGAAGGCAGAGGTAACAATACTGCCCTCAACATATGTCACTAACAAGTCAAGGGAATGTGTCTTTTTTTTTTAATGATATTTTGTGGACATCTCTATATATTTTCCTAACATTGTTCTAAGCTTGTGACATTGCAAATTGTAGTAATCTTCTAATCCAGCAGTAACTGCAGTGAAACTAAAAATGTATAACTTTTGAAAGGATTGTCCAATTTTCCTCAAATTTTCACTGATGTGCTCTAATAATGTTGCTGCATTCTCTCAATCTGCACGTATAAAGGTAAACGTGTCCTTTACACCTCAACACAGAACTAATCATGGCCCAGCCGTGATTTAGAGCCTGCCTGAATATAGTCCGATCCCAGACAAAACACACTCTTCTCATCAGCTTACACATTCATAAGATGCACACAAAAAGTGTTTAACAAAGAGGATACTGATGGCCATTTGGGCAGCGCCAGATGACTCAAAGCGCACAGTTCCGAAGCCGCGGGACCGTCCCATGTCGTCTGTTTTCACGGACGCAAACATCACCTTGCCTGGGTAGGAAGGACAAAAACTTGCCTCGTTATGAACACATACTCTCATCTTGCCTTGCGAGCATAAGGTCAAGGTCAATGCATCAATGCCAAGTGAGCATAAAACAATAGGATACAGTTACCTTTTTTGAAGGCATAATGGCTCTGCTCTAATCTGGAACAAACTGTTAAAGAGAAATCTATGCCATGAGAAATCTACATCTCCGTTGCTTTGCATTCACAAGGTCTCTTGATGCAAACACAACAACCAATTAAGATACATAGGACAAAGATCTGTTTTTTGACAGAAACATGACATATAATGGCACGAAGAGAGTGAATTTCTTGATCTGAAATGTGCCAGAGGTCACAAGAAATTTCTTTGAAGTTGGCAAAGCATAACATTTACTGCATATCTTTTAAATAGATATGCCATGAAAATAGTATTTTTATGGCATGGCAAGCTAAGTAAAATACAGCTACCCATGCTTCCTGATTGCTGTATATATATTTGATGTAATGTTTGAAGACTGGTAACTCACCACAATCTTTAAAGATATCCTTCAGCTTCTGCCAGGTGTAGGAAAATGGGAGCTGCAAACAAACAGAGAACATTCACTCTACAGGAGATGTGCATGGAATGATGGATGATCAGCCCCAACAGACTAGTTTTACTCTTTATGAGCACATAAAAATTATCACCCATTCTGGACAATTAACCACTATAACTATGGTACAATAATTAATCTCCCTTCATTTGGAGCTGGATGTACTAAGAAGGTGAAAGGGTAAAAAGTAAAAGTTATGCATGATTTTTCTTGAAATCAAGGGTAAGTGTCTTTATGAAACGGGACTTACCCTCAATGTTGAACTCATGATCAATTCACCAAGTTACGCTAAATAAATCAAGCATAAGATCAATTGCAACTCTTTCTCAAACAGGCCCTAGTACTTAGGCACACATGGTCAGCATTACAGACTACTAACACATTTGACGAACACTAATAACTACTTATACACAGTCAATATTTCAGAGTACATGCGTTTCTGTCGAACACTAATTACCATTTACGCACACATGGTCAACATTACAGATTACTTACATACGTTTCTGACTAACACTACTTACTAGGTATGCATACATGGTCCACATTACTGACTACTTAGTACTTGTGTTTCTGAAGAACATCAATTACCACTTGCGCACACATGGTCAGCGTTGGTTCCATTTACAAATGTACACATGGTCAACACAGCTGATTAATTATGTTTCTGATGAACACTAATTACCACTTATGGACACATGGTCAACATTTGTACCACTCATGCCCATGTGGTCAACATTACTGACTCCTGAAGTTTTTGACAAACACTAACTACCTTTTACGCACACATGGTCAACATTGGCGCCACTTATGGACACATGGCCAACATTAGCGACTACTCACGTTTCTGACGAACACCTGTTTGCCATCTTCTTTAGGCATGCCTTTGTCTCCACCACCTCCTCTTCCTCCTCCTCCCCCACCACGTCTGCCCCTATCTCCCCTGTCGCGATCCCTGTCCCGCCCACCACGGTCACGGTCCCGATCCCGGTAACGGTCCCTGTCCCGGCCACCCCTATCGCGGTCCCTGTCGTCCATGAAGTCGCGGTCATTGCCGTAGCCCCCGGAGTTGCCGAGAAGTTCACGGTCGAGATCGTTCAGGGATCCCAGGCCCAGCCCCTGGTTTCCGCCCATGCCGCCTGATCCCAGATCGAAGCTGTTGAAGCTGCCCAGACTGGAGCTGCCTCCACGCCCGACATCAGAGCCAAGACCTGCCAAGACCAGCAGCAATGACACAGAACAACTAGATCGTGGGCCATTTTAGATGCTATACATGTATAGGTTCCCTTGGGTGAAAAGACCTCATTTCTCAAAACCATGAATCTTTAACCCTAATCAGGCTGGGCTTTTTTGGCTATGCTATATCGGGGGGGGGGGGGGGGCAGATTCCGCCCCCCCCCTTCAGATCCCCCCCCCAAGGAAAAACGCAGTATCTACATCCAGCTCCATTTCTCAACAACCGAGATATTCACCATTTTATGTTTTTGCCAAAGCCCCTGGAAAATATACTCTTTTGAAAAATTCCTTCATTGTGGAATTTTAGTCTATCTAGCTACCAATTTTCCTGGAAAATATCGTTTTGCGTTTTTGTTTTGTTTTTAAGTTATTAATGAAAATGTAGATACTTTGGGGAAACCCCATGCAATTGACTGATTTCCCCAAGGAAAAACGCAGTATCTACAGCGGAATGACTAGGATTAATCTTCTGCCATAATTATGTATCCATACATCATTGTACAAGTATTCATGATGCACCATCCTCAACCTCTGGCCCTGGGGGATGCATCCTCCATCCCCCATTTATGCCCTGATTGCAGAGCAGGCTTCATAACAATAGCATTAACAAATAACAGATCGTTCTTGGAACGTTTTGCTTACATTCCCAGACCGATCTTGCTGTAACGTTACGCGTAAATATGAAGCTTGCTAGGGCTGTAATGTGATGCTACATGGCCTAGCCGCTAACTATCATCTAAAATACTAGATCTAGATCTGTACAGTCTAGGCTAGAGTCTGTCTAGACCAAAATAAATCTAAATCGGATGTCTGGACCTAGATCGATCTAGACTAGGTCTAGTTTTTATATCGTTTATTCTAACGTTAGGCTGGCTTCGTAGCAGGCTACACCATACACGAGTCTACAGCCTCAGGCTATGCACGATACTCACAGAAAAAAAAAAATAGCCTAACGTTAGAACTGCAGAAGGTTTAGTCTAAGCCCTACACGAGACAGGACTCTTTAATTAGAAAAAAAAAATAAATCTAGAACCGGTCTAGATCGAAGTGACATCCGCTCTCTAGGCCTATTCCTTCTGGATTGAACCTAAGTTTGTTATGTCATGTAAATTTGTAATGGAACTTTTTTTACTTGTATGTAACGCTAAGTTGTAGCATGCAGCATGGAATCATGCATGCATTTTACGCAACCCAGTCTCACTAGGGTCTAGACACTGTCTAGATCCGATAAGAATTAAAATACAACTTATTCTTAACTGTCTCTATTTTGTCCATTTACCGTGGGTAGCCCCCTACCTATTTTTCACATAATCTATTTTCAACTAGATCGCTGTCTATGTAATTATAAGACAGTATGGTAACGTTATGGACTTCTTTCTTAGTTTTATAAACAGGCCTGCCCTAGAGTAGGCCTATTCTAGTCCTACACTACATCTTTCTTTAGACTTTCGGAATACGGACCCTGAAAGTTCTGATTAACGTTAAGTCTAACGTTAGAAAAGAGACGCAAGACTCAAACGTTACTGTCTAGACAAGTCTTAGACTTGGACTTAGATCTAAATATAGGGTCTAACATGTTAGTAATATTAAACGCGACGTTTATCCGATACAACACAAATAGGCCTAGATCTAGGTCTATTGCCTTTCGACGAAACTTTCAGATTTGGAGCCTGAGGAATTTTGACAAGGGTCTAGGCCTATCAAAGTTACTTCACAACAAGTTGATATTGAAATAGTACAGAAGATGTTCATCATCGAGGTAGAATATGAAAGAAAAGCTGATCGTTAATCACACGAAGCGAGGTAAACATGCATTTGTGTTTAGAACTCTAACGTTACCTCGCTTCGAGTGACAAACATGCATTTGTGTTTACCTCGCTTCGTGTGACAAACGATCAGCTTTATTCTTTCAATATTGAAATAGCTTTGAATTACTTACTCATTAGGCCTATCTGCAGATTTTTCTTGAGGGCTAGGCTCACGAGTAATTTTCCCCGCGACAACATTTTGTTTTAATCCAAGACAAGTACACACTCACACTGTATGCTGACTAGCCGGCCGGGCCCTGTGTGCTGACTGCATGCTCAGTGCAGCTATGCAAGCTGTCAGTGTTGTGCTGTATTGTTTAATGTGCACTCGGTTAATCACACACTGTGTTCTATATTAGGATCACAATCTCATCAAAATATTTACTAATCAGTATTGTTTCGGTTAGATATTTTGAACATTATGTCTTATTATTGAGCAAGTATATCTAAAGAAAGTAATTTACGTTCAAATTACAGAACAACCGGCAAAGTATCCACATATATAAATAACAGTGTCTGGTAATTAAGACTAGCTTTGTAGATACTGCATTTTTCCTTGGGGAAATATTCATCATGTAGATACTGCGTTTTTCCTTGGGGAAAGTGCAAGTTAAGTGTAGATACTGTGTTTGGCAGTTACAGAAAAGTAGCTTTCCAAACATTTTTTCAAAAATCTGAATATGTCATATGAAGAAGGATTGCCCACTGACTATATTTATGCAAAAAAGTGAAAATCGCCAAAAATGTTAGATACTGCGTTTTTCCTTGGGGGGGCAGAGATCTCGCCTATGGAACGTGTGATCGCGCCGAAAAACGGCACACGCGACGCCCGCGACGTATACTATCAAAATGTATGGTTGCTTTCTCCGAAAAATTTTTCTTATATTTTATACTAATTAATTATTGTAATTTATGCATAAAATCAGTTTTGGGCTCTAAATCACTTATTAATGCTCTAATTAAGCTAATTTCTTTTTTAAAATGTTTCTTGTATCATTCTCCTGAGACATAGGATAAAAAAAAAAATCTGTATCGAAATTAATTTCTTATGTATTTGACTGTTTTTTAAATTTCTTATGTATTTCGTTGTTTTTCGATCTTTTGTTTTTGTTTGTTTTTTGGCCAAAATTTGTCACAGACATTTTTTCGAAGCTTTATTATGCTAAAATAAATCAATTTCGTCCATTCTAAGTCAAGATATGAATTTTTATGTGAATTAATTGAAAAAACACAATTTGCATTGGATTTGTACACAAAATCACGTTTTCCTGACTTCATGCATGCTACACCTTCTGGTCCATGGGGGGAAATATGATTGACTCTACTCTCTCACAGCACTGCCTAATCTTCTATCCTCTTGACTAGCCCAACACTAGTGGTAACCACACTGTATGAGATGTTCTTAAAGGGACTGTACAGTTCTGGTTGCGGTGAGGATTTAGCTTTTATCGTTTTGCGAGATATTCAGAAACCACTCTATGAGATGTCAAAGAGCATGCAATTTGAAATGGCCGAGATATCCCAAAACAAGGTGAAACAAAGAGATCCAAATAAAAGACGTGGCCTGTCGCCTATTATGATTATCATTTTTTTGATACATCTCAGCCATTTGAAAACCAATTTTCATCAAATAAACGTTGAATCCTTCTTAAAATTACATGCTCTTTCATATTTCATACAATGTATATAAGAGTTCTCATTATCTCACTTAGGAACGTTATAAACCTGTATCCCCACCTCAACCAGTGCTGTACAGTCCCTTTAAGTCTCTTATCACTCCCGTCTGGATTTGCATAAGACTCACCGAGGCCACTGCTGCCGCCAAGTCCACTGAGGGCACCGAGTCCACTAAGACCACTGGACCCAAGGCCTCCCCCTAGTCCAGGCCCACCAAGACCTAGACCACTGCTGAGGTTGTTTCCAAGACTACCACCCAGGTTGCCACCAAGACTACTGCCCAGGTTGCCACCCAGCCCACCTCCCAAACTCTGACCGAGATTCTGGCCCAGACCGCTTGGTAGACCACCGCCACCTGTAAAAGAACATCGAATAATCATGTCCAAGTTCACTCTCAAGTATTTCAGAAAATATGTACAACCTATCTTATGTGTAAACATTTCACCCCAGCACCATTAAAGGCATAATTTACCATTTGCAGATGAAACAAAAACCCAGCATTAGTGCTTTATAATAGTTCTAAAATGTGAGTTTGGGATAGAAACAACCACTGTAAAAGGTTGAATCCGTATTACAATCGATGTTAAGTATCATTAAATATACAAAATGTAAACAATAATTATAATAAAAACGTTTTCAGACTAAACCATCTACAGTTATGGTTTAATGAGAAAAATACTGATATCTCCTTGTATTTTAGACTTTATTTAAAAATTGCACTGTTATCATGGTAATGCACTTCCACTTTCCTTCAAAACTTGTCCTGCACAGCTTTTTCTACTACAATCACTGTGTGCCAAATTTCCTCTGAATTGAATAATAAAGTGGAGAAGAATTTCAATCGTCAAGGCTTTTTCCTGATTAGGATGATGTGCTGATATTATGGCAATGCTTTTTCAAGGCCTTTTGTAAATATGTCTTGCACAACGCTATATCCAGTTTTTCATGTGTTAAGTTTTCTTGTGAAGGGCTGAAAAACTGAGGCAGTAGTATGATGCAATGGTTTTTCGGCAATGTGCTCCTTCCATGGCAACACATTTTCCAATACTGCTAAAAACTGTGTCTTGCACAACTCTACATGGGGCTCAAACATGCGTTTCAAGTGCTAATCACTTGAACGCTGGAAAAGTAGTTTGATAGCCTACAAAATTTGCGACACAGCAACTGCTCGCTTGACCACATGCTGTACGATGCTCCCTTCACACTATTTGGGGTTATAATGATTATCAAATCCAGCATCATCATCACCGTCATCATCATCATCATCATCATCGTCATCATAATCATCATTACAATGAACCTTGAAAATACTTCTCTCCTTGTTAATCAAGCTAATCAACAATATACTCACCTCCCAGTCCTCCTCCGATCCCACCCAGGTTGCCCAGATTAAGTCCGCTCAGTCCCATGTTGCCTCCACCGAGCCCACCGATGCTGCCGAGTCCTTGGGGGAGGCCACTCCCGTAGCTGCCTCCATCAGCTCCCCCACCGCCGCCACCTCCTCCTCCTCCTCCTCCGCCTCCACCACCGGCCAAGCTCTCAATGCTGGGCCCTACACTGGCCAGACCACCTGGAAAGGAATCACATCAAATGCCCTTCACTACCTGGACTTGGTTCAAATTTGGAAAGCATGCTACAGGCACGACAGAGTAGTCGTCATCATCCTCATCAACCAATTCCTTCTTGTTCTAGTGGCTCACCTCACAGGTATCAAGTCTTCTATTCCTTGCTTGCCACACTTGCTGTCCACTATAAATGTCATAGCAACAACTCTCTCACCATCCTCCTAAAGCCCACTGTTCACTTTCTCTCTTTCATCCTCTTCCCTTCTCCATCTTTGCTCAAAGACTGGCACAGTCTTTCCAAAGTTAAAATACCAACTTGCTCTCACATCTTCTCTTACATTTCTCTATGCATGCTCTTGTTTCGTTTCTTTCACAAATCACACACCTGCCATGCTCATATTTTTCACGACATGCTTCAACCACGCATCATGATGACGATCAGTATCAATACTATTATGACATAAAAATAAAAAATCATCAAAAAAAAAATGATCCGTCTGACTCTGCACCTTATTTCTTTATCTGTCTGGGTCTTTAATACATTTCTTAACCATACAGGTCTGCAAGTTGCAGTCAGAAAATTTGGTAGTGTCATACACAACCTTCAGTGCTAGTGGAAGAACTGATTACATTCTGCTTCGATCCTCCTCTCTGTTCAGAAATTTGTAACACATTAAGGAAAGAAACATTCCATTACTTGAAGGTCCTCTCTTGAAAATGGTTTCATATCAAAAGTAGCATGTTACATGCTGAGAATGGCATAAATTACACTCCATTACAGGCTAAGACAATTTTCTGAATGAAACTATCTATGTGCCACAAACGAAATATCATATAGGATACACAGAGAAAGTGACAATAACCAAGCCGACACTGACATAAACACGAACAGGAAGGAATAGTTTACGATTCAAATACTGAAACCAACAAAATCGAAAGGTAAAGAGAAAGAGAGGGGGGGAAACAAAGAAACTATTGCAGGATTCAGACTCACTTGGCAATGGCTGTGGTCTTGGGGCAACCTCCTTGCCCCCACCCGAACTGCGAACCTTCTCCTTATCCATGCGCACAGCCATGCGCCGGTCATACAGCATCTGACCGTCAAACATGCAGATGGCATTCACCGCGGCCAAGATGGTATCAAACTGGACGGTGCCCATGCCGCGGCTCTTCCCTTTCTCCTCCATGATCTCGGACCGCGCCACGGGGCCGGCCAGCTTGAAGACGTCCTTCAGCTTGCGCCAGTTGACCTCGTAGGAGAGGTTGGCCACGAAGACCGTGTCGCAGAGGTTGGCCGGGTCGAGGTTCAGCTGCTGCAAGAGCTGCGGGGTGAGGACGTTCTTCGCCTTGTCGTCCGCCTCGCGCTGCCGGAAGTACTTTTCACTGTGCCTACCCTCAGAATCCTTTACATCAATAAGACAAGAATTGCACAGTTGACCACGAATGTCCCTCTTTGGGTGGTGACAAACAAAGACTATTTGTCAGCTTTTGTTTTGAGTAAATGTAGTGGAAGAAATGCACTTCCTCTCATTCCAGAAATTTTCCTCTAGGTAAAACATTTAGTATGTATGTAAACAGGAATATCTTCATACATAATGACTACACACCCAAAAAAGAAATAAATCAACAAATTAAGAAAAAAGGAGTAAACACAAAATCAGCAGCTAAGAACCCACACAGCATCAACTGAGCAATTCATACCCTTTTGCTTCTAAATATACCAGCTATTGACTACTTGAAGTAAATGTTGTTTTCCTACAATATGTAATGTAAAATAAAAGGGTTACAATACAGTTTTCCACTCTTGACACCTTGAGTTATGTTTTGAGATGGACAATATCCTGCCACAACATACAAGCATGTATACTCAGCCTACAAACATGCTCTGCGATAACCATTAAAAAAGTGCAGGTGTCGGATTACTTATATAAGGAATTCCCCAATGGGCTAATTTCATTGAGTTTTCTGAACTCACCCTGTTACCTCATTCAACTGCCATTAAACATCCAAAAATCATTGCAATTCCATTAACAGTCCAATAAAGACCATCTTTACGGACAACTTTTGCC
The DNA here is from genome assembly GCF_964275005.1 of Diadema setosum. Lineage (NCBI taxonomy): Eukaryota > Metazoa > Echinodermata > Echinoidea > Diadematoida > Diadematidae > Diadema > Diadema setosum. The sequence continues at coordinate 4,489,851 of NC_092691.1, read as the reverse complement.
CACAACCCACTCAGTAATTTCTGTAAGCTGACAATTAACCAAGCAATTTGAGATGAATTCTGCATTCATCGTTGTCCAATTACAAATAGATGAGAGAAACCGTTGCTGTCAACAAGAAGTATGCACAGCAGGCCTCTTACCTCTTTGACGACCAGTTTTCTGCCATGGATCTCAAAGCGATCCATCTCTGACACTGCTTTCTTAGCATCATCTCTGTTCTTGAATTCAACGAACCTGACCGGGGGGGGGGAGATGATTCCATAAAATAAGACTCCACGGAAAATTCTTCACAAAAGATCAGACTTATCTCACTTCCACAGGAAGAAGAATGTAAAAAAAAAAACAAACAAACAAACAAACAAACATCAAAGTAGCAGATGTTTGTTTGGATAATGTCCACCATATGTAACAAGTGAATTTAATTTACAAATTGGAGATGTGATCCTGACATAGAGTGCATACTTCTAATTCACACAAACTATCGTATAAACACTACATGTAATTAATGAAAACATCTAATCAATGATATTAAATAAAAAAGTAAACAATAAACAAAAGTGTCTCTAAATATGAGGCTAGCACAATTTCACAAAAGAAGATATAGCTGGTAAAAACAGTGCACATGTATGTTCGATTTTATTTGACATTACGATACTGCTCTCTCTTGAAATATTTCATCAATTCATAATTACGCAAAAACAGTATTAAAAAAAAAAGCAGTTTTACTATACTTACGCACAGCCCTGTCGACGTTGCAGCAAATTCAGGAACCATGAAAAAGGAAAATACAGGAGATATAATGTGTTAATATCTTTGCACTTTGGATAGGTCTGTTTCCCTTTAAATATGGAATGATTACAATACATCATCTGTGATGTAAATCTGAGCAAGCGTCACAATCATTAAATCATTCAATTAAGTAGGCCGCAAGGTATCAAGAAAATATTGGCACTCACAATGACTACTAATTTTCAGCTGATTTTAAAGCACACAGGTAAAAAAGAAAACAAAAAATTAAATATTGTACATGTAGTTTAATGCAAGTTGAAGGGTAAGACACGAAAATGGCAAAATAGAATGTGAGACAGGATGGCAAATGAAAATAGGTACATGTATGCCGTACTAATAAACATTGGTGCAAACAGCGGTATAATGAAAATTAAAACTCACCATAGTATACATACAGTGTATCTCAGAATAGCTATTTCTTCTCACAAATATCAATCACCAAAACCGGGGAAATAACGAATTTGCAACCATGTCATTAGACTTTACAGAATAGAATGTTTCTATTATGCCTTGCTTTAAAACCGAAAATGGAAATACCTTTGATGTGCTGTCAGGATGGGCAAACAATTCAACATAGCCAACTTCTCCAACTGAAAAAGAAATATAAACAAAGGAGAGTGTCTCAGAATGTCACCAAGCATCCATCGCTACAAGTCTTCATTTATGCATGCTGTACTGACAGTGTGGTCCGTTAATCATCTTTTTCTTGCACAGGACACATACAAATGTAAAAAATGATTAATTTACCAGGCAGAAACACTGTTCAAATCAAATAACATCTTAGGAATCTTCACTCTGGAGCTATCAGAGTTTTGCTTCTGGCCACAATGCTACAAGTAAAACTTATAAAATGTCAATCTCACCATGTCTCTTCAACACATCTTTCAACTCTTGCCACGTGACCTTGTAGTCGATATTGCTGATGAACACGCAGCAGTCGTAGTTGATGATCTTATTCCGCTTGGCCCCTGGAATGCTTGAGTAGGTGGGCCTCCGCCTTCCACCACCATCACGTCCCCTGTCTCTCCTCCGGTCACTTCCCCTGTCCCTCCCTCCTCTGCCGCCGCGGTCCCCTCTGTCCTTGCTCCTTGACCGTCTCCTACTCCTCTTCTCCACTGGCGATCTACCGCAAGGAAAATAGAAAATAGAGGGATGGAGAAATACTGCCACAGCCTTCTATGTCTGCCACAGCTTTTTATGTCACTCTGCAAGTATGAAGTCGTTGCCATCTGGGAATACATAAGTTTAAAAAATATCTACGAAAAATAGTGTCGAAGTCTTCATAAATTTGTTTTTGGCAAAAAAACAAAACAAAACAAAACTAGAAATGTCGCTATGGCGACTGGTATGCCTCCGCCATAGTGCATGATTCTCCTAATAGGTCTAGATAGTACATGTGGACAATGTGTGATTACATTTTCACAATACAGTATTCATCGCATAATTGGGCATCTGAAAATCGGGAACCTCGCTTAAATAACATACGCTTCCCAGAAACATTTCCAATGCATGTTATTTTCACTGGATAATCGGATGGGGACCTCTGATAAACGGGACAATTTTTCTTCAAGCGATCTTTGATTTTGTTGATATTTTACACAAAAAATCTACCAAAATACCACAGAAATATTTCAAAGATTCCCTATCAGTTGTCGTTTACACGAACTTACAAAGCAAGCTTCGGACTGGTGTGTTTTGACCTCCGTCCATCCCGTACAGGTACATTTCAGCTCGCTGCCCGCCTTCGCTTTTCTGTACATGTGTATATATGGCAAGCTAGATCGCTACATATTGACAATACATGTACAGTGCAGTGATCGCGGCAAGTAAACGATCAGGCAGTGATGATTGAATGATTGAAGGACTTTTCATTGACGTTCCCACATCAGTTCTGGGTAATCATTTCCCATGGTTGTGGATATGTATTTATACGGAACGACCTACGTGTCCAAGAATTCTACGAATGTTTAAGAATGTGCTAGCTTTTAATCCACATATTTTGTGTTCGAAGAGAGGTGACAGAAGAAGAACCCGGTTGCGATTACTCTACATCATTGCGAGAATGCAGGGAGAGCTAGAGGGTCGCGCCGAGGGGTAGCGTGGTTGTGTATTCATGTACATGTACAGTACGTCAGTATGCATGTGTATGTGTGTGTGTGTGTGTGTGTGCACTACATGGTACATGTCGTATGCCGTTAGTGTATGGTGAGTGCTCATCGCGAAATCGGGCACCCCGCTTAATAAAGGAGCCGTGTTTGCTACACCTGTACTCCCAACCTGTCCCAATTATGCGATGAATACTGTATTGGCAAAATATCAAAATGACAAGTTTGTCACAAATGTGTTGAATGTTCACCTTCCTTGACCTAGGTTTAATTAGATGAATAGGAGAGCATGTACACATGTATTTGGGGATTTAAGGACTTTAACTTGACTTTGACCCATTCATACGTTTATGCATTGACAAGACTTACGATGGAAGTAAAATTTTATTTTAAAGGACAAGTTCACCTTCATAAACATAAGGATTGAGAGAATGCAGCAATATTAGTAGAACACATGTTATCAGTGAAAGTTTGAGGAAAATTGGACGATCGATGCAAAAGTTATGAATTTTTGAAATTGTTGTGTTGCAACCGCTGGATGAGGAGACTACTAAGGCTCGTGATGAGTACAACAGTATAAAGAAAATGTAAAGAAAATTCAACATATATATTATTTTCACTTTTTTCGCATAATAAAAGAGCACTTGACTTGCCTCTTTCTACGTAAAGGCAATGGGAATAATATTACCCATAACATACAAACGTATGTCAGTAACGAGTCAAGGGAATGTGTACTTTTTTCAAAAGATGAAATTTTGTGAAATTCCTTATATTGTTGTACGCATGTGACATCATACACTGCAGTAGTCTTCTCATCCAGCAGCGACTGCACAAAAACTTCAAAAATTCATAACTTTTGAACGGATTGTCTGATTTTCCTCAAATTTTCAATGATGTGTTCTTCTATTATTGCTACATTCTCTCAATCCTTATGTTAATGAAGGTGAACTTGTCCTTTAAGTTACCGGTACTGAAACAGGGCCCTCCAACCCTAACCCTAACCCTAACCAAAAACCCTAACCCAACTTTTTTCCCATAGGTTTAACACGCGCCATGCCCCAATCTGTGCCGTCTTAAAAAAAAACGCGGCCATTTGACAAACAGGTGCGAAGGTACACTAGCGCCAGTCTTTATACATGCTGATTGCTGGAGAAGAAACTGACTAGAATCTGTATCATGATTTGTAATGATTTACATCATCTCTAACTGTAGACTGTAGTATAAACTGTGTGTAGTGTTACTGACTAGATTTCTACTGTTGTTCGCCCGACCAGTACCGGATCAGGCCCGGACCTAACCCCGTCGCGGGGCGCTGTAACGTAGTAACATGTATTAACACTAACAGCCTTTACGGTAAGTATTTGTCCGTAGGCAGTGTATACAACCACACGCGTGTGTCTTTACCATCCAGCCACACGAATGTGGTTGTAGCCATGGCCCGAGTCGCTGGATACAGCCACACTCGTGTGTAATGTACATGTACACAGGGATACAATGTACACACACGGTACCGGAGAAGATGATCGCCGTGCGTGCATGTCAAACACGTAAACGCCACACAATCAGCTTGCTCACAAAGTGATGAAAGTAACCTCATTTTCATACCTTTTAATATTGTTATTTTACAAATACATTTTTCGCTCCATTCTCATCTTGTTTGCTTGATATAATGGGTTTAGAATTAATAGCAAAGTTACAACTGTCGCTAAATTGGGGGACTTTGGATTGACATCGCTTAATTGCTGGTGGTGTGCTAGCGATCGCTCAGTGCAGCTGTAGCCTAGCCAGCGCAGTTGTGCCGCCCGCCCGCCTGCCCCAGGAGGGACCCGGACTCGCGCGTCGGCTGCCTTGTGCAGATCATGGATGCGCGATTTGCGAGTACCCGAACGAACGAAGGCGAAGTCTCAATAACGACACGATGTATCAAAATCAAATGTAACTTTAAATTTACTTATCAAATCAAGAAAATGAGAATAAAGTTAAAAATGAAAACAAAAAAAAAGTAAATTTGTCTAGATGGTGTGATAATATTAAATGGGATTAATCTAGGAGGCAGGTTCATGTTCATTGCTTTGAAGTGGTGCATGATCGCGTGTTGATGTGGCCGGACACACACATTCCCGCTACGCGTTTGTGGATAATTATGTATGGTTGAGGGGTCTAGATATCGCGCACGTAAATTTGAAATGCTCTTATAATAGAAGTTATTCTATAATCGTACCTGAATTTTTCAATGAATATCACGAAAAAGCAGAAAAATCACCTCCCAGAATCTCCTGATGATACGATGACATAGTGCGCTGTCGCCGTTTGTATGTCGGACTTTCTTTTATGCGTTCAATTTCTCGGGGTATGTAAAGATCGCGCAGCTGCCCTCTGTAGTTTCATGCGTGAAAGTGTCTGCCCCTCTGCGGCTGTAACGTGCTCCGGCTTTCGTAGAATATTTTTTCACTTGATATTAAATTTGTCCCTGTTATAAGCAACAGCAGTTTTACCTAACTTGTGTATATTATTGTTATTATTATTATTATATGTGTTATTATTATTATTATTATTATTATTATTATTGTTATTATTATTATTATCATCATTATTAATATTATCACCACCACCATCATCGATCATCATAATCATCATCATCATTTTCATTATTATTATTATCACTTCCACCACCATCATCATTTTATCATTCTTATTATCATTATTTTTATCATTGATATTTTCATAATCGTTAATGATTTTCATTTATAAAGTTTTCTTACAATATTTCTAATCACTTTAACCAATGATATACACGTAATATAAAATGGAAAAAAAGTAAAATATGAACATACTTTGTGTGTGTGTGAGTGTGTGTTTGTGTGTGTGCTTACCCATTCGTCACCCTCTCATTTTCGTCACCCATTTGTCACACTCTCATCTAATTTGTTTTCTTCAGTATCATTATGGCCCTCCCCTGTCACAAATATATCACAAGTTAGCGCAAGAAATCACAAGCAAATTCAAATTGAAATCACACTTCAACTTCGATAGACTGAAATATTTATTCCTTTGTAATATTATAATCGTTGTGTTAAAATTTGACTTAAAACAACATTTATTATCAGTATTTCAGCGTAGCTGGCAGCATACATTGTTCTTGTGTATGATGACGTCACGTGGTAAACGATCGATCGAACAAATTACGAATTCTATCGACTACGAACGAGACAAGCGAGACGACACGTCTAGGCTACAACATCCTTAGAACAGATTTTAAGGGAAGGTAGGTTTGTACAAGGTAAAAAATTGGAAATTTAGTGGAAAATTTGTTGGAAATCAATATTTCTTACCTGCTTCCTTCTCATGTTGAGCGGTAAGTCAGGTATGTTTATTCCATGGGCGTATCGGCAAATTTTGCGCTTAGTCCTACGCGTAATATCGCTTGCTATACGCAGTTACGCTATGCGCGATCATTAGGTCCCTGCGCGAGACCTAGTACCCTTACTATACATAGTACAGTAGAGTACACACGAGTGTGGCTGTATCCAGCAACTAGGGCCATGGCTACAACCACACTCGTGTGGCTGGATGGTAAAGACACACGCGTGTGGTTGTATACACTTGGTCACTTTGCCTTGTCCGTATCAGTTCGGGAAACCCACTCACAAGGGGGGCCCCTCCTTATAAGTAACCCGTCCCCCTTATAAGTAACCCTGTCCCCCTTATAAGTAACCCGCGGGGCACCCCTTATAAGGAGTCTCCACGCTTTTTTGCAATGCAACGCGAAAATGAAAGGACTGCGGAAATTCGCTTGATTATGTCCATAAAGCTTCACAAGTTTCCTAGTTACTCACGAAATTTGAGCAAAATCGGTTTGAGGCATCATATCTAAAATCATGGATATAAATGCGATGTCAAACGACCCATGGGAATGCTGAAATGCGAGCGATTACTGGCGTGAGTGTCGCCAGGCGCAGCGGCGCGGCAATGTTTGAGTGCAGACGTGGCGACTGACCTCCGTACTCAGTCGCCACGTCTGCACTCAAGCATTGTCGCGCCGCCGCGCCTGGCGACACTCACGCCAGTAATCGCTCGCATTTCAGCATTCCCATGGGTCGTTTGACATCGCATTTAAATCCATGATTTTAGATATGATGCCTCAAACCGATTTTGCTCAAATTTCGTGAGTAACTAGGAAACTTGTGAAGCTTTATGGACATAATCAAGCGAATTGCCGCAATCCTTTCATTTTCGCGTTGCATTGCAAAAAAGCGTGGAGACTCCTTATAAGGGGTGCCCCAGGGGTTACTTATAAGGGGGACGGGGTTACTTATAAGGGGGACGGGTTACTTATAAGGAGGGGCCCCCCTTGTGAGTGGGTTTCCCGAACTGGTATGGGGTCGCTGCTGCGGTTAGCCCGGGCCGTGCGCAGCATGCAACTTGCAAGGGTTCTTCTAGACTTCTTATGGTATTCTGAGTACAATTATGACGAAAACCTTGCGTTTAGACATCAGTACATTTAACGAATAAGTGGAATTCAATGGGGTTAAGCTTGTACAGGTCAAAAGTGCAAAAAAAAAAATAAAAAAAGAAAGGCGTTTAGACCCAACTCGTTAACTCTGTTTGTCCGATTGCGTGTTTAGGCTTTATGTGCCGACATTTGCAGAACTGATTTGATTGTCTTTAATTTTACCTCGATCTTGAGCGCTCTCTTTCTTGCTGTTCTTGCTTCGCAACTTCTGCTAATGCTGCAGTCTGAATAGCCACGAGTTCCTCGATATTATCCTGGACGAAGGTGTTTTCCACCCCGGCTTCAATCCCCTCTTCGTCAGCCATTTCGTCAGAGTTTAGTGGATCACCGTTGTCCATAGGCCCACGCAGTGATTTTCACGTCCAATATGGTGGTCTCCCTCTCACAAATGCCTGCATATATCATCACAGACGCGACACGCATGCTGCAGTGTGTGCGAGTATTGTACATCATGTGTGCAAGCGCCATGGGCGAGCGAGCAACGCGGCTGCTGATCGCCGTGCACCGTACAGCGCATGCGTAGAAGATCGGTGCAATGAAGTAGGACGCCCCCTTCGTTGGAGTTTCCTCCTCTTTTGTCTGTTTTGACTTCCTGTTTGTGCACTGAAATTCGTAATGTTTATTAAAATTTTCTCACGCCAAAATACTTTCTCATACTAACCAAAGTGTTACAGTATCAAGAAAAAATCACAAAAAACCCTTAAAAGCAGTCATGATGATATGAATTTAGGCGAATAGAATGAACTACCAGATTAAGTCTGTCTCTCAAGTTTCTTGCCAGCCCTGTAGCTGAGCATTATCATAGTGGGTTAGACAGCTAGATTTCAAAAGAGTTGGTTCAGAATGTTTTGTCTACTGTGCCCCAGGTCTCCCCCATAGAGGAAATTGACATAGATCTACAGACAAATTCTGCAGTCCGCCTTGTACTTCGAAGAACTCAAACCAAGAACTGAGATCTTCGTGATAAGGTACTAGTGTAACCCGTAGTCCGAGCATCAGTAAGAGCAAAAATATTCGACACTGAGGATGCTTATCATAATCCTTGAGTGATAGTGCATTAGATTATAATAATTATGCTCAGTATTATATTATATACTATGATATAGACATAAAGTTTAAAAAAATAATGCATGATCAAGCTGGCGAAAACGCATCATCATCATAACAACTAGTGTTCGTTGCTGACATCATTGATTTGCAAAAGGGAGCGCAAAGTCATTGCTAATGACTGCTGCGTGCAGTTAATTATTAAGCAACCGATTATGAGAACATAGATTCGCTTTATTCCTTTCAGTTAATTATTATCTACTAAGTGAAATGCAATCGTTGGATTAGTCATTGTACCAGTCCTGTGTTACGCAACGATCTTCCTATCAAACTTACATTTTGAAATATGGAATTTAAAGTTTCTGAAAGTACTACCCCATGGCATGAAATCTAATCTAATGGGAGGGTACTGTATTGGCTCCGTCATGGGGGGGGGGGGGGAGGGGGGAGGGGGGGGGGGGTGGTGGCGTTGTAACATGGGTAGATAGGCCCATGGACCCTACCACAATTTAAAAAGACTCCTGACTCCCAGTCGGAGGTTCCGAGTTCGAATCCAGTCCATTGTTCACGTCCTTGGACAAGATGATTTTAATCCACCATGTCTTAACCCAGGTGTTAATGGTTACCTGGCAAGGCTAGGTCCAGGAGGCTAATACTGATGATAGGGCCCTCTGGAACGAACCGTGCCAACACTGAGAGGCTATCAAACCGTTAAGACTTTTATTTTATCTGTCCAAATCATGATTTGTATGATTGTACACAAAACATGCATTGTGTAGATTACGAGTGGTTACGTTTCCTTTTCTTCACGTTGTATGTCAAGTTTTAATGCATTCTGATCATTGTTTCATGACAAAGTGGGAAACTCCACTACTTTCTTCATTTTTGTCAGAGTTTACATCTTTTTTTTTTTGCAATTCTGTTTGTCAAAGGAATATTCGTGATGACACTGTGTTTGTGTTATGTGGGTTACAGCGTGTGTGTGTGTGTGTGTGTGTGTGTGTGCGTGCGTGTGTGTTAGTTACAGTTAGAGTATGAGGTTGCTTTACAGTCAGACCATTATGTTATGTTACTCCCGCACGCACTGCGCACGGGGCTGCTTCGTGCGGCTGCGTGCAGGTTCTAAACGTTGAAGTCAGTGTATAATTCAATTCAATCTTCTTATTTCTTTTTTTTTAAATAGAATTAAGGGAAGACTCAATGGAAATAATATACAATTGCACTGAAGGGACAATTCAAAATGATTGGTACTGGAATGTGAAGTTTCCCATGTATTTTTGTTCTTCACAAAATAAGGATATTAGTCATAACATCGTCGCCTCAAAAATCGATCCATATACACGAACAATCATGAATATTCTTGTACGTACCTTCTTTGATTAGCTCACATTACGTGATTACAATGTTATTACCGCATGATTATATGACATGATATAATATATGTATATAATTACACACACACACACACACACATTATATATATATATATATCTATATATATATATATATATATATACATCTATATATATGTATATATATATATATATATATATATATATATATATATATATATATACAATTATATATATACGTGTAGTTATATATATATGTATACAGGGATGAAATTTGATTGTTGGTATTTTCGTTCATAAGCATGTCCAATGTGTATGTCCTGTAATCTTTATCTATTTTTTTTTTTTTTTTTTTGCCATCGTTTTAAGGCTTCCGGTGCAGGCATTGCTCATGTATATACAAAGTCCTTCGGCACCATCACTATACAGCCACCATCACCACATCCATGTCACATTGTCATTCTTGGGAATAACAACCATCGTCATAATTAATCATTCTTCACAAAATATGTGGATTGAAACCTAAATCTACTATTGTAAACATACATACGCGCACAGACACACACACACGCACACTTATATACACACAAGCACATGCAAGTAAAGAAAACGAGTCTTTATATTCTGTAGGTGACCTTGCAGTGTCGCTTTAATCAAGTTCACGTCAAACTTGAGAATGTTCATACAGCGTTTGAAAGAGTTGTGAATTTATTCTTATTTCTAAAGCATGTTCAGCGACATTCCAAAAAAGGAAGTTTCATTTCTTTGCATATGAGCGTCAACATTTGAAGCTTGGATTTCATCCAAATTATGTTTAGATAAAAAAAAAAACGGATGCCAATTAATTATGTGAGATATTAAACAGAGAAGGGTTTCTGTCCTCTTTTTTTCTTCTTCTTTTTGTTGACAATAACTATATTTACAGAACAAGCTTTGGTCGAGGAATACCATCACCAAAGGACGTTTGGCTTGGTTTGCATTGCTTTTGCTTTGGTTATAATTCTGTATTTTTCTACCAATAGTACAGTTGCTATTCAATACAAATTGATACAAGTATGCAATAAAAAAATAAATGCATAAATCAATACAGGAATAATCAATATCGTTAAAACACCGTCCTTAATATTAAGTATAATGCAGCATTTCATGTATGTTATGTATGCTACTTTGTATTACTTTATTTGGAAATAAAATCATTTTGAATTGAACTGAATTGAATTGAATTTTGATGCATACTGTTATCGTCTAAACGTCAAGAAGGGAGAAATCAATACAAGGGACCGTCATCATAAGCAGAGCTTGATGAGGCCCTATTGCCAATTTATACCATTACTACACCATTAAAACTATACACAGATATTAAGTTAATAGCTTTATATTATGTACATCTTAAATGTTACAATCGGTGTATGTCTACACCAAGTGCATTCCGTGTATCAAGACATCATCAGTAGTCATCGCCACGATTGAAAAGGAGAAGGCCACTGCTTAACTTGATTGCTCAGAATGACGTCTGCTACTTGCCTGTATTCAACAGAGAAAATAAAACAGAAAGTAGAAACGATTATGTGGTACTTCTCTGTAAAAATAATAAACGAACAATTACAAGAACAAGGCGATTATGCACTCTCGCAAGTGCTTAAAAATATTTTGGGGTTAATTTGGCGAGAAATATCTCGACCGATGCTAAGAACGATGAAATGAATGTGAAAGGTGTATTTTGCCAATCATCTCTGACCAGAAATATGATTATGCAAGTTATTTCTTTTTATTACAAGAATGTTCAATGGAAATAATTTTCCTTGTTAAATTTTAGCAAACTGTGATTAACAAGTCGAACTTGATAGACGTGTATAAACGCGTATTTACAAATACCTTCATATCAATCAGAATTATATCAGTGATGATATAGTATGATAAGCAAATCAGTATAACTCTCCTCCCCACGATAAGCCAAATAACATAAAGGTTTATAAAAGAGGACTTATTTCATGCAAGCCAATCAGACTGCATGCCTGGGTTATATAACTTATAACTATGCCTTGTCTGTGGTCAGAGACAAAGGGTAACAAAAAGCGTTCACTTTACCCAATCATGGTTGTGGCCGGAATTAAATAACTTATGGCCAATCATCACACCGTCTGGACTGCCTGTTAAAAGATTTTGTTTTATGGAAATGGAGCACTGACCGCCCGAGCCACTAAATGTGATAATTCTGGGAGTTGACCCTGAATGGCAGCTGCCTCCGCCTCTGGGAGAATACATAAGCCTACTTGGCAGGCAGTGATACAAACCTGTCAATTTATTAAAGTTGATTGGGGAATGAGGCCTTGGCTTTTATTTGGTGGCACTTCTATCATAGTGGGTAGATTCACACTGGAACTATACAATTTTATTTGAGACATGTTTGAATGTCATAATCTAGATAAAAACTCACAGGAACAATGACAATCCATCTTTATATTCAAAGCATTCTGTCAGCTGAGATGTTAAATTATATTTTTTGAATTCATAGAATTAATATAATTAAGGTTAGCTGAGTAAGTCTGATTTAACACCGTGATCAATTTTGGCTGAATAATATTCTTTGCATGGAAAATTTTGTTATATGTATTATAATCAAAATATGTATATAAAAATGTACATGATACATGATGCATGTATGTGTGCATACACGATCTATTTCTCTATTCATATATTTATATATATGGGTATGTATGTGTGTGTATAGGATAGGTGCACAGATGTATATTATGTATATGAGCATGTATTATGTATGTGTATAAATTTGTGCCTTACTATTACTGTGCACATTTAGCCACGGTAAATCTTGTTATTTCATGTCAGATAACCACGAATGCTTTGTTTTCATTTATTACTATTTTTCATGGTGCATATTCGGTCATTACTACGGCAAAGGCCCCTGAACGTGTTAAATTTAATAGCAGACTCAGAAGTATAGGGTCTCGGTACCGTCAAGCCTCGACTTATTTTGGAGACCCTTCTGTTTAAGTTTCCTAAGCTGTTTGTACTTGTTTTGTTTTGTAATATAGCTACTGTGTGTCGATATACTGTTTATCAGAAATGACTTGTACTCAATCGTATCTGATTTAACGGAATTAAGCAGAAATAAATCAAACTATGATCAAATCAAATCAAATCAAAATACTGTCATATTCTGACGAAGGGCGATTAGCCCGAAAGCTTAGGAAAGGGGTTGCAACTCTAACATCGCAGCTATATGTGTAACATACGTCTCCGGTGTGATAGTATCATCAAACACAGAACTGAAACAAAGTTCATGCTGTATTCACCAACAGTTTATTTCTGTACACATTAATAACCTGTTGGTGAATACAGCATGAATTTTGTTTCAGTTTTGTTTTTGATGATATAATATATGTATTATATACATATATAATCATATATATCATATACATGGCACATGCACATGAAATGACGTTCCCACTTAAAATTAGACATTTTTTACATTGAATTGTCGAAATGATAGGGCATGTTAAAATCACCATTGCGTAGATCATAATTATATACTCATTATTATTCAAGAACAGTATTGATGGGAAGAGAGAGGGATTATTACACTTAAATGGAGAATCAACAGTAATTCCGGTGAATATGCTCTTATTGAATGGAGAAAATAAAATAATGAAAGAAACCTACTTGAGCAAGCTGAGCAGGAACACTTTCCATCGGCACAGCAGTCACCGGTTTCGCAGCACGACCCTTTGCAGGTGCACTCTTTTCCGGCTGAAAATCAAGGAAAAGTTATACATTACTATCCATAATAGACTTCATCACAGGAAGAAAAACAAACAAACAAACAAACAAACCGAGAAAATGTTTTATGCAGCATGATACAGTTCCCTCGTTGAATGAAACGACACCTAAAATTTCTTGATTAAATTTCATTCTCGGATTCCAACTTAGAGATTGACCACTTTGTTCTATATGTTTGCAATATTCTATTATGCTTTCTAGCTGTATATCATGTATTATTTCATTTTGTTTATTTGATGTATTTTTTCACCGAGAAATATGAAAATAAATTGAAATTGAAATCATTGTGCCTTTCTACGCACCATTTTCCGTTGGACTATACACGCAATCAAGCTCGTGCTCTTTGTGTATCTGTTTTTCCCACGTTGTTTGTGTTTTTTTTTTCTATTTCATTATCTCAACTTGTTTTGTTTGTGTTTTCATTGTTTATATCTACTCCTAGGCACAATTCCCTTATATTTACAACTATGTATCTTTAAATTGAATCGGAAACAAAGATCAAATTGTTGTTTGTTGTTTGTTTGTTTGTCATTTTTCCATCTCAGAAGATGGCTGGATAGCCCATATTCAGCTACGTTAAGCTGGTCTTCCATGGGGTCCAGTTGGAAGTGAGGCGGGACCACTTCACCGGGTTATCACCATGCTCTCTGCGATCAATGTATGAAGCGGGATCTTTTACGTGCAGCATGACACGGGACCTTCATTTCATGTCCTATCCGAGGGACAGAGTGTTTTGCCTCTTGCTAGAGGAACCTCCTGAACACCCCCCCCCCCCTTATAGTTACGAGTAACGGCCTCAGTCTGAGGAGAGCTTAGGGACACAGAACGATTACAACAAAAGGGGTCAGTTAGAAGTCAATGGCAGGGAGCTATCAAGATGGTAAGAGAGGGGAAACTATGCAAGGGGGTGAACAGACATAAGGGAGAGGTGGGCCAGTGATGAAGGCAAGGATCATGCATGGGGGCAACCTGTCTAGGGTAAAGATGAATATGGAGGCAACATCAAACAAGATAGGGAATTGGGTTGGTGATACCGGAATGGATTGTAAATTAATAATCAACTGATGATGCACTAAACTCTTGTGAGATTCTGCAGTATATTGTATATTGTATATTGTATATTGATGTTATTAAAGTCATCAATTGTGTTTGATTTCTCGTGAAACGTGCTTCAGGCAAGTTTCAATCATTAATATAAAAGATGGTCCGTGGGATTACCGGCCATATCTATACGCATTATGTTTACGGAAGGATTCTCTGTTTTTGTATTTGTTTTGTTGTTGTTGTTTTTTCCTTGGATTATGTCGACAAATAGAAATCCATTACTCTGAGTCTGTAGATCTGTTTCCAATATAAAATCAAATACCGCCCCTTTACCATGTAATAGGCATTAAAAGCAATGCTGATGTGGTATATCATATGCCATAAGTGCATTTGATAGGCAGTAAATGTGCATTTAGCCAGGTGTCCGTAATCCATGTTATTGAAAAGGAGCTTGAAAATCTTAGTGTGAAAGAAGTATAATTCTTATAATGTTTTTATGATACTTCTGGCGTTTGTGTGAAAGAAACTATTAATTCGAGTCGGAGAGTTATCATGTTAAGTGATGCTCCTAGTTATGGTATGTCTGATTAAGAGGTGTGTTATCAAACTGTTGTCAAATTCTTCTGAATAATAAATCAGTGTTTTGCTAAGTTTTGGTCAAGTATAATTAAATCTTGGTTGTATTATGTATAGTATAATTGGAATGCACTAAGCTTTTGAAATGGGGGCAGATTGTCTTTATAAGAACGCATTCAATAGCCTTAAAATCAACAGTCCAGTATTATAAACACATTCAATAAACACACATGATAATTATATTCTACAGCTAGACGACTTGTTCTGTAGACGCGCAACGGAATCAATAGTGAGTCTTAAACCGAATGCCCACGAAATCAGTCATTTCGTCGACGAAATGACCATTGAACGAAATGTTCATTTCGTCGAGGAAATAATCATTTCGTAACGAAATGATCGACTGATTTCGTAACGAAATAGGCCATACACAAATCGTGTTGGTTGGCGCCCCGGGGATACAGCTCGCACCAGCTCGCAGCCTCAGGTCGCACAGTCTGACTTTGGGCATTCGGCTTTAGACCTGCTTGCGACGCAAGCGCGAAGACGACGCAGCCTCCCGGGATGGACAATGGAAACGGCAGCTGCGTGCATATTATGTGCAGATCATCATTTTTTTCTTTTCTTTTTTTGCGTAATTATAGCATCATCTTGATTAGTGTTCGCGTCGCAGAACTAAAGATCGCTAAGCATTGTCTTTAGTAAGACTTTGTAACAAATGCTCTCATGAACACAAAATAACTATCAAGAATCTCGACAGATTTTAATCGGAAATTAAAACTGTTTATGATGTATTCCTGAAGTGCTGCAGTCCAAACTATTATGTTCCTCGCATAAACGGTTCATTCACTTTATAGGCGACACAAAGTAAAATATTTCCAAATTGTCATATGCCTACATTAACCAATATGAAGTGTTGAAGATAAATAATCTCAATATCAAATTGCTTTTCCAGTACTTTTAAAATAATTTAAAACATTGATAAAAAAAAAATATTCAAATTCAAATCAAATTCAAACTTTATTTTCACTTTTTTATTTCAACAGAATGTACAAGAAACAATATTGTAAATTTGACATGGGAGTCGTTGAAAATATACATAACCAGACAGGATTAACAACATATTCATGTCTACATGATCAGTACAAAAAATATACATACACTCTATATACACTCTGCAAAAAAAAAAAAGAAAAAAAAAGAAAAAAAAGTGGAGGTACCCACTCAAAAGAATATGCTTGTTTCATGTGGGTAGCTCTGAGGGAAAGGGGGGAAATAAGGGGGGTGAAAAGCTTACAACTACAAAGAGTGCGGGAAACTGGGGAAAGTCGGGAATAGAAAAAAAAAGAAAGAAAGCAAAAGTGTGAAAAAAAAGGGAAGAAAAAACAGGGAAAAGAGGAAGAGAGAGAGAGAGATAGCCAACAACCCTCATATACCTTCGACATAATCACATTTTAGAATGCATTAATATACTGTATACATTTACTATCATTCAAAATAGGATATTTTTGTATAACAGATGACACACATTGAATTGTCGTTCATTGTTATGGGTTTAACTTGCAAACGAAGAGCTAAACATAGCGCGTTATGTGTACAGCACTGACATTTCTGAAGTTCTTATCTCCAATAAACTATTTCAAGATCCATCTCAATAAAGACAAAAAAAAAGAGGCCAAAAGAGTCACAAAATACTTATCAGTGACGAAATTGTGGGCAGTCTAAAGAGAATTGTCATTCGCTTTCCAAGATAACAAAAGTCCATCTTCTACAAAGAAACGTAATAAAAGATGGGATTGGTTGCATTAATTTAATGACGATTTTAACTCCGCACAAAATAAATGTTGTTATCATATTATTCTGATCATGTATTGCACCAGTGGCGGCTTTAAAATAAGCGCTGCACAGAGCGTCAATGTGAGCTCTTTTTTTCACATGCATGCATTGTTAGCTGAACAAAGAAAATCCTCCATTTTATATTTCGATCAATCCATGCACTATGTCTCATGTGCACACATTAAGAAACCGTATTTCACATACGTACATTTATGACAAAGCGAAATTATGATTGCCTTACCTTTGCAGCACTCGCACTTATTATCAGGCATGTTGACAGAAATCCGAAGATGGGTTTTATGGTCAGAAGAACGGTTGGATGCTTCTCTGCTATCTCACACCCTTGGTTGATGCTTTCTCACCAAAAATCTACTGTTTGTCGTCAGGAATGTACCCAGTATTTAAGGCATTCTGTTTTGATTTTTGCGCTCAACTCGCTGGATAACAGGAACTAGGTATATTAAAAATGAGATTCGTGTGCAAAAAGAAAAGAAAAAAAGAAGTAGCAACAACCATGATCTAAATATTCAAATATTCAGCTATTGGTGTGCACACGACACGCGCTTCATTCGTGCGTCTGAGATGGTTTTCGTAGTCTTCCCAAATATACCGCGGAATGGCGTTGATGTGATAATTTATGTGTTACAGGATTGTAATTTTCTTCTTTACCCCCCTAAGATGAAACTATTGCTTTATAGGGATGATGTAAATGATAACGATTTTTTTTTTTCGTCATGACATTAATTTTCAGTTTCACGAGTTAAAAATGTAGCTATCGTAATCAAAAAGAGAAAAAGGAGAAAAGAAAAAAAGGAGAAAGGAAAAAGCTTGTGCGTGTGTGGGAATAGTTGATATTCAAGCGATATAAATCGAGACATGCAGACAAACAAACAAACTGTTGACCTTATCAAGACGACTTGAAATTATATAACGACCTGCGTATGTTGCCCTGTTGAACATTACAGAAAGTCTAAAAGTAATTTCTTCAAATAAACAGACTATTACCCATGCACAAACAGCACTGATATTACTTAAATCAGGGTTTCTTTGCAAATTGCAACTTATTCAAATTCAAATTCAAACTTTATTTTCACTTTTTTTTTCAAATTCATTCATTTTTTTTTTTCATATTCATCTGCCTCTCATAATGGACATCGCCGGCTATATACATGGGAATACAATTCTATTACACAATTCAACGTTCTTCTATACGCAATATTGTATTATGACACACAGACGCAGACAGACATATTTATGTGCACACACGCACACACACGTACATGTACTTTCAAGTTTGATGTTGTAGGACTTCAAGAACATTCCCTCGGACCTCTGCAGTTAAGTATGGTCCTATTGAGAGTAAAAATTTCCGCTAATTTCAGTCTGTGCAGAGATCAATGAAAAACTTTCCACATGAACCTAAACGTGATCGCACACACCCGTATACACGCTCAGCTCATAATAAGCCTACTTGCTCACAAAGAAGAGACTGAACATTTTGAAAGGGAATTTTAGTATGACGATAGCGGTGATGATGTTTGTGTGTGTTTGTGTGTTTGAGGGACACTTTAGAGTTAGAGGAATCGCATATTAAAGCACACATCAATCACGTAGATGTCATGGCATCAATTTCTCCATTTATTTACTAGCAAAACAAATCATGAAAGATTTATCATTTCGAGTACCCCTCTATCTCTGAAGTCATAATCAAAGGTTGTTATAACACTTCTACACTGCTTAGGCAATTTAGATGAGAGAGCTTCTGAGATTATTATTCATTCTAGTTAAATAAAACAGGATCCTGCTACTGCAAGGCAATGACATCATATGTCATTTGCATAATTTTATGTAAGAACCAAGAATATTGCTGTGTTAGCGCACTTGGGTAAATTCAATTTTTCAATGTGATCAGTTATTCAGTAACTTATTAATGTCATGATCAATTTGATGAAAGGTCAGTCCTTCGGTTTGCATGATAATTCTTTCTGTTTGTTGTGTCGATGTAAGCATACACTGTAAAAACATCGGTGTTAGATTGAACACCATGGGTGTTAAATCTAACACCGATCAATCTTCAATAGAGGACCACACCCACAGGTGCAGAAAATGTATTGTGACGGTGTTAAAAAGTGTTCACCTGACACTTTGTGGTGTTAATTTGACACTGTAGCTGGTGATATTTTTGTCACTGCGCTAGAGTTAATTCATTAATGACACCGCATGGTGTTGATTTGATATTGGTGATGTTAATTTCAATGGTATAACACCCGTCCAGCTTCAATAGGAGACCACACCAACTGGTGTTACTGTGGTGTAAATGTGTTTACACATTTTTTTTCTTCAAAAATCAAGTACTTTATCGGAAAGTTCTTCATCGTCTTGTTGAAGTTCAGAATTAACGAGAAATTCAGTAACTAAGAAACTATCAAAAAACAAACAATTTTATATTTTGAAATGACACTCGGAGGTGTTAATCTAACACCATGAATGAGCAACGGAAATTTAACACCAGCTCGGTGTTTCATATTTAACACCGGAATTTTTGCAGTGTAGGGTCGAGTTGCTCTTCATTCTTGTAACTGTCATACACTGTACTTACCTTTTATATCGGGCCATCGTTATATTACAGTCATACACCTCTTTAAGCACAAACACCAATACGCAAATTTATATCTATATGAAGACCACTCATGAATATGCAATACCTGCTTGTTGTGTCTTTTTTCTTTCTCTTTCAAGCTGATCTCTCGGCTGAAACGCACTCTCGCACAAGTTACACAAATGTAACTTTTGCCCATTTTCTTTTTCTTTTTCTTTTTCTTCTCTTTTAAGGCTGTCGTATCTTCAAGCTATATGCTTATTCGACGACAGTCTTCTGCATTCACGCTCCCAATACATGTGCCATAATTCAGTCAGATCATTTGATTCACTTTATTCCGAGTGGTTCACAATTGATGTAATCTCTTATTCTTTTCTTTAATCTGTACACGTATTATATCTCAGTTTTATATTTGGATGTAAGCCTATACACACTGTATGTTTTATTGTCTCGAAAACAAAAAGAAATGACTGTATTTCATTTGTAATATATTCGATGCAGAAATTCCTAATGAATCTTATTTGAATTGAACTGAATGCACGTTTGTAATTGGCGGTTGTTTTTTTTTTTCAGAATGTGTTCACATGTACAATAAGATTACTTGCTTGTTTAACAAGTCTGATGTGATAGTATGTGCAGTATTTACAAGGCTTCCTTTTTTTTTTTTTTTTTTTTTTTTTTTTTAGAAATGCTACATTCATCAATATCGGAATCATACACAACATGAATTCACCACCATCACATTCATTGCTGCATTATCCGATGTTGGGTAACATGCAAAATGAATGCGCGCAAACACACACAAAACCCCACCCACTCATACACACGCACATACGTACTATGCAAAGAATACTTAAAATCTAACAATATGCAGTTCAAGGCAAATCAAAGAATGTCAATACAGTATTTGCAAAAAAATGAGAGTTGCTATTTATTACTCAACTTCTTCAGTCAGACATGTCCAATTTCTGATTTCGACAACCATTTGAACATTTTAAGTTCTTATGCTGTGAATGGACCGCGACATTAAAGTATACCTTTGTTTAGACTATTTTCCCAGTGATATCAAAGTGGTATCTATGTTTATGTTATAAACGGATGAAACATGCAACAGAACCCCCGCATCTCCACATCGCATAGAATTACAGAATTACAAATATGTTACGTAATCAAAAAAAAAAATACTTAAATAGAATGACAAATATATACAAAATTTTACAAGTGCATGTATGGTATACATGTACGACGTTAATGCATTGATAGGCAGCAGCCACGACGGAAGTGACCTCTTATTACGGCTGGCGTACAGAATGTTCATTCGATCACAAATATTCCATGATTTTAAGGGTAAGTAAAAAAGAGAGAACGGGACATATCAAAGATAAATCAAAACACACAATCAAAGTGGAACATTATTATATGGGAGAATGTCTTATGTTATAAGGGTTAAAGGAATAATTCTGGTAAAATCAATGCCGTTACAGAGTTTAGGTAAAATGATTTGTATGTTTTTGTTGTTCTTGTTATGTAGCCAGATGTTTCTACAGTATATTCTAGGATCTGGAATTGCCACATACAAGGCAATGATTTTCCTGAGGGAACTACTGGGGGAAACTGGGACTACATTATTATAAATTGAAGATAATATTCTACTTTTAACAAAAGACCGCTTGGTGTCAAACGTCTCGTATCAAACTGACATGGATTTCGTGCTGACATTGTTTCAATATCTGCATGCTTTAATCAGCTGGTCATTTGACAATGCTAGAGCAAGTGTTGGTCCCAAGGGAATGTTGTCATGGAAGGACGTTGATTGGATGATCAGTGCATAGGTCCATACTACACACTGCGTGCACATCACGGCAGCGCATCTCCACGGTTGGTATAAAACGGACGAGATTAGCAGAGGTCACATTGTCCAGGGTGAGTCGGTTTCTTGTTTGTCTGTATTTAAAAGAGAAAACAAAAACGAAAAAAAAATCAATGCTCATCGATACTCTATTTACAAAGAACAATAAACGAAAAGGGGTAACAAAAAGTAAGGAGATATGCACGCTCACAGATGCGTTAAATTCAACCTTTATACAGGATATTTCCTTGAAATATAATGTAGCGGCGGATCCAAAGGGGAACGCCCCTCTTTATTTTGTTTTTAAAGCAAAAGAAATACATTCGTAACAAGAAAAGAAGTGTAGGGGGGGGGGGGTGCACGTGCGCCTCCCCTTTACGGAATTCCTGGATCCGCCCCTGAAATGCACACTGTACATGTATAGTTGATATGAAATATTAGGCCTAATTGTCTCATCAGACAAGGGGAGACGCTTTTTTGTATTGACTTCAATTCTGCTTTGTGAAAAAACATCAAACATTATAGGTTAAGAAAGTCTTTTTTTCAATTCATGACAATAAGACCAAAAAGTATATAAATAACATAGTGTTATATAGGCCTACATACAGTAGGACTACCACACGAACACATCACTACACTATATGCTATTACATGCGAATTATCTCATCAATGGGAGGAGTATTCAACTCAATTGAAATTGAAGAAGTTTAAAACCCAAAATAAGGATATAATGTTATCTGTTTATAATTTACAGAAAATCCATTAATCATTTCAAGGTTTTTCGCATTCATTGGCATTTTCCAAGTTATATATACGCAGTGTGTGATTGGGCCTACATTTAAGATTTCAAAAACACAACCGCATCTCAACAGATGTATTTTTGAATATCAGAATGTGCAGCATTCATAAAAAACCCACAATCATTGTCTGCACTCTAAAAACGCAATCATAATGTTGAATTAACATTTAAAAGGGCCGAGGAGTGACAGCATATTTTGAAGTGTTGCATCCAACTTTTAAAATAACATTTTAAATGTTGAATCTAGCAGGAAAACCAACACTTTGAAAATGTTGTCACTCCTCGGCCCTTTTAAATGCTAATTCAACATTTGTGTTTTTAGAGTGTGTGATAGATCATTACAGACAATGATTATCATCAAAGAGCAATATAAGTGTTGTTGGTAGGAATGCAAGTACAGATCGATCTCTGAGGAATATCTGTAAGAATGAAAGAAAAGAAAAAAAATTGGAAATTTACCTACCAGAGTAAGCTCAGCTCAGCATGAACAATTTCCACTGGCACAGCAGTCGCCATTGTCACAGCAGGTTTTCCCGTGGCAGGCACACGGTGATCCCGCTGTAGAAGAAGATGATGATGAAAAAGAACGGAAAAGTGGATTAATGAATGTGAAAGCGCTTAACCGGAAAACAGAGAGACAATAATAAAATGTTGATCTAATGAATAATTCGTATCGAAGTGGATATGTCGATATTCGAACTGCATCAAAATAACTTCACAGGAAAATACTTCAAAACAGTATAGTTATTCTAAGCACTCGCGTAAATTTGAATCAAATCAGTCATCGGGAAGCACCGATATCGTCGTCGCTGATCAAAACAATTCACTCGTCGCGAGCGAGCACGACGTATATTATGCTGCCTCATGCGCAATCTGAAACCGAAGATATAAAACTCTCCATTGTCATGCGACGTATCTTTCGAGTAGCTGGGAGCTAAAATGCAGTGGTACAATGAATGGTTTATGAAAAGTTGAAGTCAGTTGGGATATTCAGTTCCTAAAGCGCATACGAACATACACAGATACAGAAAGACAGACATAGACAAACATACTCGCATATTCACACACACGCCTTTAAACTGGTATTGAATTAAGGTACGTGTACTTTGATTTTCTGCCCCCAGTCTCACTTTACTTGTCACCTCGCATAATTTGAATATTGGATGACTATGAACTTCATGTTTAGAACGTTCAGGCAGCCATTGTGTATACGCGACCGCTCGCGACTAGTGGGTCGTTTTCGGGGTTGTTTTGAGCGACATATACGTAAGTCGACGTCGATATCAACGTTTTCAGATAACCGGTGACCTTAAAATTTCATTCCTTGATTGGATATAGTCTATGCAATCTTTTCAGTGAATTTGGTCCAATTTGGTAAAGGAGAATTTGAGATATCTACATGGATACGAAAGTACGGCCGTCAGCGCCGATGTTGAAGCAACACAATCATTCTCGATCGTTGTACTCGCCGCACGTTTTAGACAGCGAGCCCTTTGACTCCGCCCCTTATGCATAAACATTAGCTTATAATCAGTCACACACAGCAACAATTGCGGTGTTGAAGTGAGCGTTCCATGCAGAAACCAATATATCGGATTAGGCTAGGGAAATGCTTTCGTTTAAAGTGCTATAACACACAATGTGATCGATAAACTTATCATTATTTCACAACAGGAAATAGAATTTTACTGCATCAATATGACGTGTCAATATACGGACAGGTAAAGAAACTGAAGGGTGGGGCGTTTACAAATTTCGTTCCAAGAAATACTGCGTTTTTGTATCGAGGGACTTATTCTACAGTAGATCAACTTAATGAGATAGCCATTATAAACTGGTAACATCAATAGTAAACATGCACCGTATAACACTTCACTCTATGGGATAAACAAACATGTCAACAATTAATGTGTGACATTTTTGTTGTCTTAGATTGTCAAGCAATTTACAGTTTCCATATATCCCGATGAAATTACTTTAATTACTTCATCAGTGATAACCTTTTTGGTAAGTTCATGTACATAAAGTGGTACATTCACTTTTCAGACTGCAACATTTTATCAGTAACAGGAAACAAAGTTAAAGCTAAGATCGAGTTCATAGTTACAGTTTCTTTATATACAACGTTTCAATCAGCGTACATAATTTTTGTATTATTGTTACGACGAGAAAAGCCAAATATAAATCGTCTTACCTTTGCAGCACTGGCACTTGTTATCAGGCATGATGAAGAAATCCGAAGATGGTGTTTTGGGTCAAAAGAATTGATGGATGTCTCGCTGCTAGGTCTGTCTCACTGCTCGATGCTTTCTCACCTACGATCTATTGTTCATATTTACAAAAATTCAGCCTATTTAAGGGCTTTCAGATTTAAGTTTTGCACTCAGCTCACTGGTGACTGTGCTATTATGTAAATTAGATTGGGGTCGTGTGCATATGAACGTTGCACACAGAACTGAATATTCAGCTTCTAAATGCTAGGGGTAACGGTTGTAGTACAGTCGCTCGTCGTGTGAAAACTTTTTGCACACGACACATAGCTCACACATGCCAAGAGGTGATTAGTCTTTAAAAGCAGACCTGAGTCCTATCTATAATCATCATTGTGCTATTATACAAGAACATAATTGTTCTTCTCTTTATACTTCTCGAGTCGCAGTAGAAATTGCTTCTGTGTTCAGAATAACAAATTACCTATTTTATAATGCATGGTTCTACGAGTAGGTGCAATATGTTTAGGTTGCATACCTGGATCTATACTGGAATATAGAGTAACATAAAAAGCAAACAAAAACAAAACAACTTCTAAAACACGTATAACGTAAAATTCTATTTACATGGAAATGATTCGGATGTTGTCTTGATAATCATAATGGAGACATTTTATGTTTCAGTTTTGTTGACTGAGGAACTTGTACAAGTTAAAAATAGTTAGAAGTCGTCCGAGCAGAAACATTATAAATTCATAAATAGAAAATAAGTGTGTGTGCGTGTGTGTGAGATTACCTGTTAGAGATGATAATAGAGTGATAATAATGTGAGGGAGTGAAAGAAAATGTCAACCTTATTAAAACTACTTGTTGGTTGAACCTGCCTTTAGACACTAACATTCGATTTTTCGACAGCCAATCACAACACTATGGAGAACAATATTGAAAGCCCTCGATCTGTTCTGGTAACTTTCTAGAAACATCAACTAACACCAGTAAGGGGAAATTCTTGCAACCCACACTGTCATTGCGACATTGACATACGGCTTTCTGTCAGCCAACCTTACGATGTTTTATAATCAGTGATCATAACAAACTTTACCAGTCTACGTCAGCACTCTCACGTATATACGTACACACATACACACACACACACACACACACACACACCTCACACACAGAGACATGCACACATTTCTCTAAATATTTAGCCAAATGTTTATCACTCATGATAATGATATGAACAAAATGTCTGTTGGAAAGACTATGACTATGCCATCTGTGCCTGTGTGTGTGTGTGTGTGTGTGTGTGTGTGTGTGTGTGACACACTTACAGCATGCACACGAACGACAGGCACGATCTTTAGGATGCTGCCTCATTATGGCACTTTTGCACACGTTACTAAAACCACGGAGCTACCGGTAGCTCCATGCTAAAACTGTGTGTGGGTTGTAAGTCTATCTTGGGCATCGTGTGCATCGTAACCACTGACATACAGGAAAGAACAATGGACTCTCGGTCGCCCATCTAGGTTGTTCGAATTGAAGCCACTGAGCCGCCATATTACCACACACACTCCATGGGGACTTGCACTTACTTTCCAGCAGAGATCGCTACAAATGATGACTTATCTGAGTGGCTCACATCAAGCTGTCTTTAACGCGGGCCTCTCTTTTCCAACAGCATGGTTATTTTGAACATTTAGTTCAGTTCAGTTCAGTTCAATTTTATTCACCATCATTTCAGGAATACGCAATTAAAAAATACACAAAAAGATACATAATTGTAAACATAATAAAAAATAAATAAACTTGATGGTGGGAACCCAAGGAGAAGCGGCGCTTATAGATAGGGGCCCCAATATTCACGTGAAACAAACAAACAGAATATACATACAATTATACAAACCCCTTGGTTTCACTTATAGCTACGCATAAATTGTTGTACAATGTAATACATTGTATTTTTTCTTCTTGAACTTCAATTGTATCAACAACAACAAAGAATGTGCTATTGGAAATTGAAAAAGGTTAAATGTTTGTCATCACCTCCCTTCAATGCTCCGTACACAAATTTACAGGTGAACCGCATACTAAAATGGCTTCGCGATGGTTTCAAAGCGATTGGCCAATGGAAAATCCAAATATTATTCCTCTATAGAGAGAATTGAATGTAACCCACAGATAAACTGAATACAGTGCACTTTAGCAGTTGTGTTGCTGACGCAGCAATACGGCTGCGGGAAAAGTCTATCTAGCGGTTCCAGTGAAACTGCAAAAGTCGAATAAGGGTTGCAGCAATACATCAGAATGCATCAGCAAAATTTGAGGGAAACTGGACGATCTGTTAAAAGTTATGACTTTATAGATTCGGTGCCTCCACACCACTGGATGAGAAGACTGATATAGTGCTTGACGTACGTTTGCATGTACAACGATAAAAAGAAAATATAAAGACATTACAACATAATTTTTCAATTTTCTAGCTTTAATGAATGAGCACTTGACTTCAAATGTATCCTAAACATAATAACGTTTATCGGTACAGGCCTACAGTACAAGTCGAAGAAAGGTGAACTTGTCATGAAAAAATGAAATTTTGGAGAATATTACTCTCTTCTTATTCTCTTTTGCTTGTTGTTCTTGCATGATGGCGTCATGAACGTCTTCTCATCCAGCAGTTGCGACACAGGAATTTGAAAAATTTTATAGCCCTTAAATTGCCCGATTTTCCTCAAACTCTAATGTCTTCTAGTTATATTGCTGCATTCACTCCATGTTAATTTTGGTTTTCATTTCAATTTCAACGAAAATTCCTTACCATTTAAAAAGTTATTCTGAAAAAAAAAAGTAAGACTTTAAACACAAAGTGAAGATATCTCATCAAAATTTGATATGAATTAGTAAAGTTACGAAAGTAGCTTTGCAAATTGTTATAAAACATTTCTTAAAAGTCATCATAATTATGGAAATAGGTGAGGTAATGACGTCACCATTTTACAAATTTCCAGCGGTCCTGAATTAAAAAAAAAAAATGACGAGAATTTCTTTTTCCTATAAATAACTGTGTTGAATAAATTCTTAAAATACTATGTTAAAATGAAGAACACAATGATATTCCTGACTGAATTACCAAAATAGGAAGTAAAGATTACTCCTTTTCCTGTTTTTTTTTCTTCTTCTGTAAAAGTGGATATTTTCGCGTGAGTAATTTTTCGCGCTCGGCCGGGTAAGATCAGTTTCGCTCGTATTTAATTCCGCGGAATCAAGACATTAACAATTAAGTGGAACATGTAGCAAGCAAAAATATTCGCGTGCTTTTATTTTCGTGCTATAGTTTCTGGTTGCCCGAAATGCGCGAAAATTCCCACTTTTACAGTATGTTTGTTTATGTTTGTGTGTAAATGTATAACCTTACGTTTATATTTGTGTCCTTGTCAATAAGTGTTGTAATGATCCATTGTATTTTTTCCTTGTACTTAGTACAAGTAGTATGAGTAACCTAGGATTGTTTATGGCATGGTTTGATTTGTGAAGAAATAAAGTATGTTATAAGTCATATATCATATATATTATATATAGCGCGAGAGATAGTTCCCTTCCCAAATATATATATATATATATATATATACATATATATATATATATATATATATATATATATATATATATATATATATATATATATTGTGATTGCCACCGCTGTATGTCTCCTTCACCGTCGAGGTATTATGATCATACGGTATGTATTTTTATATTTAGGTATAACGTATATCTATATGTACTTGTGTGTGTGTGTGTGTGTGTGTGTGTATAGAAATACGCATGCAGTATGATAGTAGAGAGAAAGACGAAGTCGCTTGCTCATGATGACATGACATATTGTTTTCTATGTGCCATCAGGCTCGTCAATCGAAATCGGACGGCGCATAAATAATATACTTGAGTATTCAAGGAAGACCACCAGGCGAAACTACGAATCTTTCAATAAACATTGCAAATATGAAAAGTCAACAGGTAAGATTTGACAAAAATAGAATACAGTAATGTCAAAACCTGAGAATTTTCAAGGTGTTGGTGAATGTATTCAACATGCCATTCTGCCATTCTCTCTTGATTGTTTCTATTAAAAAAAAAGAACATGTGTGTGCTTAAGAGGATTAATAAGAACTTCGAAAGCGCACTCACACTGGCTCCGACAGGATATATGGATAAACCTTTCCGCACACATTGAATTTCCATTCACACTTCACTTGAAACACCCGTGATCCACATAACAGAGCTCAATAGCTAAAAACTTTCATACGGGGAAAGTTTTTAAAGGTGTGTACGATGATACAACGATGTTGGTAATGATACTTTTGTGAATGAGTTGGGGGCTGAAGACAGATTATGGAAATGTTTGTTTGCTTGTTTGTTGAACCTTGAATTGCAAAAACTGTATTTCATTCTTAATTTTTCTTTTTGAGGAACTAAACGAAGCCTCCCGTTACAAAATTATCTATAGCGGTTGCCGCTATAACTTGTCTTCTTTCTGACTCTCTCGGTTGAACACATAATATTATGTTGTTGTTTTTTGTTGTTATCTTTATCTTGAGGAGATTATATGATTTCTTAAGCATGCCCACTGGCGCAGACAAACATATGTTTTCTCTTTTTTTTTTCTTTTTTTTTTTTTTTTTGGGGGGGGGGCTTTATTTCTTTTAAGGCTTCCGTTGTTACCACCCTTCAAAGTCCCCAATAACATCAAAATTATAACCATCATCCCTGCATCATCGTCGCTTCGTAACATTCTTTAAGTCATGGATCAAAATGTGGATTGGCAAACACACGCGCGCGCACACACACACACACACACACGCACACACACACGCAGACGCACACACACATATTATATTAACACACACACCTTGCTAGTACACAATACACGCAGGTGCAGAATATACTTACAACTTTCTATTATTATCAATCAAGTTCAAGGCAAATTAGAGAAAGCTGATGCACCACTTTTTAAGAGAGTTGTGAATTCATTATTTATTTCTCAACACTTTCAGCCAAACATGTTCAGTTCTGCCAGTGACGTTACGTATTTCTAACAATGAAATTTTTGCTTCTTTGAACAGTTGACAACGTTATATCTTAACGCTTGAATTGATTAATTTGTGTTTAGATAAATTATCAACCGATCAAAAACTATAAGGGTCAAGCAAGGTCTTATCAAGTTGATAAGGGTTTTCCTCTGATATCGTTTTAACGTCTTCTTTAATCTGTTTTTGTTTTTGTTTTTTGTTTTTATAGTCTACACAGTTATTGCAGCGAACGTTGATCCTGAGGGAATAATAATTGTCACCAGGAAGAGGTTGAGTGTCTATTTACAGAAAGTTTACATTATACATTCTGTTCAATTATAGGCTTGTAAGTTAAGACATCGTCAGACATCTTTCCAGGGTTGATTAGGTGCAGGTCAACTTGACTCTCCAGGATGACGTGTGTCGTTTGTCTGTATTCAAAGGAGAAAGGAAAAACAAGAATATTTGCCCCTCGTTAAAAATAGTAACAGTATAAACGAACAAAAGTGGGAGGCGCACATTGTACCCCTCCATTTTTTTTTTCGTTTTATTTCTTTTGTTTTAACAAAAAATAAAGGGGGCTCACTCAGTGCGATCCCCATCCACCACTAATAGAACGATTCATCAATTTATTTTGTAGCCTATAGTATAGGTTTATTCTTCATCATTTTTTAACAGTCCGTACGGGTGGCTCATAAAAACTAAAAAATACACACACACACACATTATGATAAGTAAATTAGGCGTTATGATGTACAAAATTTCCCATAGTCATGTTTCAATACCTACCGGCATGTTTCCCATCAGAAGTATTATATGAATTATTATTGCTCATGACTTTTGTAATTATCAGTTTTTTAATTTTCATTGTAAGATATTCAGTTAAGAATTACTTTGTGTTTCTTTTTCATTATTCTATTTTATTCTTTTCTTCTTTTGATTATATCATATCGTAGACCAGTTGAGTAGGCCTATGCTTCATAGAAACTGTGCAATATAAATTCACTTACAACATTAATAACTTCTTTTTTTAAATCATCTTTTTTTATGGATAGTACACTGTATGGTCTACGCATTATAGATTATTATACAAACACCATAATCAATAGGTGGGGATATCGCAGGGTACTAAAAATGAAAGTGCAGAGAGTAAGATATCAATATAATCACATATTTTCATGGAGAACTCATAAGAAGGAAAGAAAAGGCCAGTGTGGGGGAAAACCTACTCTGGTAAGCTCAGCAGGAACAATTTCCACCGGCACAGCAGTTGCCACTGTCACAGCAGACTTGCCCCTCGCAGGTACAGGTCGTTCCGGCTAGCAGGGAAAGGTGACAAATAAAGTAATCATAATTATAAGTAAGAAATTATAAAATTAAATGTTGTTATGGAAGATGTATACTCTTATATAGTCCCCACGTATTCATCGTACAAATATTCTAAGACAACGGTCACAACTATTTTCAGTTCAATTCATTTATTTTGGCCCTCATTTTTCTTTCGTCAAAACGTTATAACACAGAGTAAATCAGATTATCATAAGCGTTATATGATATATATATGTATGAAGGGCTCGACACTAACAGTGGTCCGGTGGCCCGGTGGCCCGGGGCCACCAAAAACGCACGTCGCACCACCAAAAAAGGTCGGATGTTTGCCTTTGGGCCACCAAAAATAAAAGTTAGTGTGGAGCCCTGATGTAGGATTTAGAATGTGCGAAAGATATTCACGATATTAGTTAAAAGAGTAGAGATATACATACAAGATACCGGCAAAATACTAAGTTATGTTTGGGGGGGGGGGAACTCAGAGGTCCACTGAAAAGCATGCTTGTGGGTTGTGAATCACTTACGTATTTCTATAAAAATACTTATTGTAGTTACAAAATACTTAACACGCACAAAAAAAAATAATTAAGACAGGTTGGAACAAAAAGGTAGAAACACAACAACATGACATTACTAAAGTATGGGGGATACGATTGAAAGGATTGGGGCAAAAACAAAATTACGCGAAGAAAGGAAAGGAAAGAAAGAAAGAGCACCAAGGCTAGGTGCGGCCGGACTCCATCTCCTCATGCATAAACACCAGATTATCTCGCAGTCAAGCGCAGTAGAAATCATTAGTGTCTTTTAGCACATTATTTTGAATCGCCGGTTAAAGCTCAAATCCGTAAGATAAACTAAATAAACTACTGCAAGCCTTTTTCTCTATACGATTAGCACACAGAAACAGCCATATCGGATCATAATAAGGAGACAAATGCAATTAAAACTGAAGTTTAAAAAAAGTTATGTAATTTCTTACAAATAAATTCCCCCTACATCCCAAGAAAGAAGTATTTCATTCACCTGTTCCCTCCCATTAAGTGCCATTTATAGGCAGGAATTCGCTCAGTTGTTGCTAGGTATAGGGCAAGCTTCCGGCAAGCTTTCTGGTTGTTAAGGGCAACTTGTGAACAAAGTATGCATAGAATCGAATATATTACAGAACCGTCGCTTGCGCACCACCTCCATGAATATATTATGTTAATGAACAGTGTGAGGGCGATCACTACGTCCAAGGGCGCATGAACAGTATACATGCATAGATCTTCTGTAATGTACAGATTTTGGAACTTAAGGGATTATAATATAGTTTTGTTTGAGATGGGGATTCAGGTTTAAACTTTTGGGAGATAAACCTCTTATATGAAATATCAAAAAGCATATGAGATTCTAAGAGTAATTAAAAGTTTATTTGATTAATATTGGTTTTCAAATGGCTGAGGTGTTCAAAAACATTAAAGAAAAACAAAGTGGTCCTAAAAAGTGGATCCCACCTTCTAATAGGACCTCTTTGTTTATGAATATCTCAGCCATTTCAAAACTGATTTTCATCGAATAAACATTTAATTCCTCTTAGAATCACAATTATACTCATTAATATTTCCTATAAGTGGTTACTTCTCTCACAAAACGCCAAAACCTAATTAAATCCCCATCTCAACCAAAACTCTATCATCCCTTTAATGGGAATCCTAAGGAACAGGTGAATGAAAAAAAAAAGATGCTTTCTTACTATAGGCTGCAGGAAAAGAAACATCCTGCATTTGTAATAAATTGCAGAAACGGTCCATTATAAAAGTGAAGGCTTTATTTGCTGATGTTTGGACCTCACTCACTCCGACACCGTTGATATGATTATGAACTAATGTAACTCGAAACACTGGAATTGTCATTGGCCAAAAGAGAATCTTTATCAATTTTCTATCAGTGACAAAAGCTCCCTGCAAACATGTAAGTCGGTGTATTATAGTTTTCCAATTCACAAAATTCCGTCTTCAAAAGAAACATGGTAAAATCTCAGGGTGGTGACAGTTAAGGAATTTTTTTCAATTGAACTTTTCTTTTGTTATGAGTGGTAAGCGAAGTTACTGATCAAGCGAAATATCACTTGTCTTACTTTTGCAGCACTGGCACTTGATATCAGGCATTTTGAAGAAATCCGAAGATGTTTGTTGCCGTCAGAAGAACTGTTGGATGTTTTGAAAGTATCTCACCGTTCGTTGATTCGTCACCTTTAAACAGTTGTTTGTCTTCAGAAATATTCCGAGTCTCGACGTTTGCTGTTTAAATTTTTTGCGCTCAGCTCACTCTATATATAGTATGTTTTGCGAGTATGATTATGTAAATTACATTTGAGGGCCGTGTGCAAAAGTGAAGAATGTTCATTAGTATTCAGCCACTGTCTGGAGTACTAGTACTCGGTTCGTACTGTGAACATAAACAGTTTGCACACGACACGCAGTTCACTCGTGTGCTAGAGGTGGTTTCGGTTAGTCTTTGCAACTAGACCTGAATCACATCGTTGTGATCAACCCCATACAGGATTGCAACTAGCTCCTTTACTTCCGCAGTAGCCTCGACTGAAATCACTTCCAAGATTTCACATATGCAGAATTGCATATTCTAGTGGCTTTTTTTTTATGCTATGGTATCAATAGTATTGGAGATTTTCTACTCTTCAATTTTGTCGGAATGGAGAAACTCGAAGTCGGGATAAGCCGTTATATTGGAAGAATTAGAGGAAATAGACATACGTCAATGTGATTGTATTTCACGTGTTTTATTCAACAAAGTTAAAACAAGTGTGTGTGCATGTGTTTAATGCGTATTAGAACAAAAGAGAGACAGAATTATTACTCGAGATACACAGGATGCTGCCCTCAAAGATATTTTGCAGGCCTACATATTGATGTTTTGAATCAGTATCTTGAATCGCAATAGCGTTATTTTCCTGCGAAGATCACTGAAGTAAAAACCCTCCAGCAAACAATGTAGGGCCTACGCTTTTTCAATGAAACTGACTATTAGTATTAACCATAACAAGAAATTCCTGGGACTGTCTAGCTGACGTTACACACGACAATATGACCGGTATATCACAGGGAGATGGGACTTCTCCCACGTATGAGGCAGAATGGTCGTTTCGCTTGCAAATAATAATATGAGGCCATACAATGCTATGGAGGTAAACGCAACTCACATCTGTACACACACCACACACAACAAATAACACACACACACACACACACACACGCACGCACACGCACACACACGCACACACACGCACATACATTTTCCTTAGACATTGTTTTAGCCTTCTTTGTTTACCCAGCGTAGCTCACATTGTTTATGGTTTGATATGATTGACGTGTACAAGCCGTCTGCATGGAAAGACTATGAAATGCTAAAGAGGAATGTACACGTTGTCCCACGTGCATGCGACGTATTACTCGAATCTATCAGTCAACTCTCTGGGTAGACGACGCCCACTTTTGCGCACGTCACTAAAACCGTGTGTTTGAATTTCGTGTTTTCTTGACTTCCGCATCGTGACAGGTGACCGACCTATTTTGTCCATACGATTACAGTGGGTAAACGTCTATGGCAGAGCAGAGCACATAAATTTTAGCAGCCAGACATATTTCTCAAACCTCCCCGGAATTAGCTTCCCACATCGAACATGTAAAATTAACTACATTTTATACCGTGTATGAAACAGATATGGCTTGCTTTTAAATGAGGCTTCCAGATGAATTTTATGCTTTTACATTAATTGAAAAACTATGATTTAGTTATACTGAGTATGTATATAGAGTTCCAAGATATTTAAAGTGATTGGGCTGAGGAATAAGAATGTTTTCAAAATATACAGCCAATTGCAATGAACAAGGATGATGACATGGCAGCTCTCACCATAAGAATATTCATGAGTTGGACCTCAAGGAAGCAGAACAAAAGAAGAAGGCATTCATACATATTGTAGATTGTACACAGATGAACTTAATGTAATGGAATTACACTGCTACATTTCGTAGAATGATAAGTCCCTGAGGCCCCTACGTCATCAACATTGTTCAGTGTAATTAAGATTTTTCAGAGTATTGGTTTTTCTGCTCAAGGACCACTATAGATTACACATATCTATTGAGCTGTGGATTTGTGTATTATTTTATTAAGATGTGAAATTATGAATTTTATTAGGTAAATTTCGTTTGTCATGAAATTGCAGAAATTAATAAATATCAAATATCAAAATATCAAATATCACAATCGTCTGGAATGCTCCATTAATTGGAGAGATTATTATGATTTTGTAGTTGCCCGCGGTATGTTAACTTCATGCTCCATAGCATCAACAATGACGACCCCCCCCCCCAAAAAAAAAAGAAGAAGAAGAAAAGAAACAAAAACAAAAACAAACAAACAGTCCATGTCGATAAGTAAAGAAGGAAGAGAGATGGATTTCCAACTGGCTGAAATCATTCAAACAACAGAATTCCACAGGTGTATTTTTACCTTGGGTGATCTAGGTTCGATGCTCGTACGTTTCTCTGAGCAATCTGAAGAATAACCCATTTTGAACGCTAGAATGTCGGTTTTATTAAGAAATTTTCACATAACGATAAAGCATATAACACAAAAGAAAACCCTTTTTCAGAATGATGTGCAAAAATGTAAACCTCAGCTGTATATTGTGGAAATTCAAAGTTCAAAGCTCAAATTTATTTTCATTTTCATCAATAAACAGAGAAATCTTGTGGAATGTATCAGCAGAACATATTTGTAATAACTGCAAAAACTTAAATTTACAAAATACGTTTGAAAATGAGCAACAAATGGAAAAAAAAACATAAATGTATTCTATAATGTATACATATGCTTATAGTAGGCTCTATAAGCTAATTAAGGATGGGCATGGAAATGGAGTGTCCCATTAAAAAGCAAAGTTTGTACGGTATGGACCTTCAGAATATACTAGACAGCGAATAATGAATTAACGAAAGTATAAAAAAAAATCAAACGAACCACATTCGTTACTTGTACGAAGTATTTGAAACTGTATCCTCTTAAAGCCGATTTCTTCATTTTTCTGATTATTTCCGACAAATGAAACCGATACATGATTTAATCGTCAAGGATAGTTCTTTATTCATTTGTAAGTCAATTTATAGTTTAAAGACAATGTAAAGCCTAGTATATTTTAGTTTTATTTCATCAGTTTTTCATGTTTTACGCAATTTTTATTCGGGCATAGGACTGCGAAAAGTATTCTTAGAGAGTGGCTGGTCAGGCCCTCTTATGCAATCAGACATTAATTCTGTGGGCAGCTCATTAAGTCATGCTCACTGTTATGAATATGTATATAATGCAAATCGGCATGCATGATTCGCTAGAGGACATCTCGACCATATAATACAAAATGCTAGGTCTGTGGGTAGCTCCTTAGCTCATTTCATGAATATGTATTTATGCAAATTAATATATGCATGATTCGCTCGAGGAAGCCCACGTGCCGCGAAGCTTCTAGAGACAGAAAGATCGCACACAATACACTTGCATGTGTTGGTCGCTCAGCCGTAGGCTCTATTTTTTACGGCTTTTTTGTTGTTTTCTCCCTATGTTATGGTGTTGTGCCTTTATTATACTCAGTAGTTGAGTGTTATAGAGAAATGATGAGCGTGCGGTCGATCATGTGAACATTAGCTTCAACCATTTTGTGTATAGCCGCATCGAACATGGATCGGAGGAAATCTATTGTGAATCATTTCGTGAAACTTGAACCTCCGTGGATAAATCGAATGGGTGTTCAATGCATTTACAATTTGTAGAGGCACAAAGCCAGCTCTAGTGCTTCAAACAGTTATAAAATATAAGTTATGGATAAAAAAATCCTGAGTAAATATTGTAAACATGTTAAGAATTGCTGAAATGATATGCAAAATGTGAACAATAAGTATAAATATTTGTTTCTATATAGACTAAACCGTCAACAGTTATGGTTTAGTAAAGTAGTGATATTTGCTTATATTTTAGGCTTTGTTACGAAATGTTAATACGGTAGGATGTTTTGTGATACAACTGACTTTTTTTACATATGCATGAAATGTGATAACTCGAGCATTTTTTTTTCATTTTTTTCATTTTTTTTTTAACATCAAAGCTGCTCCCAATGGTAAATAATACCTTCAGGAAACATTGCCAACACTATACTGCAATACGGCTGTATGCACAGTCAACTATGAAAGCGGTTTGATTGCAGTACGTCTTTAAAGTGAAGTGCGACCTAACTTAAACGATATGGAATATAAGAATTGAATGATTGCAGCAATAAATATTAGTAGAACACAACAATGAAGTATGAGGAAACCCGGACAATCCGTTCAAAAACTATGTTTTTTATTTATTTTCTTTTTTTTTTAAGATTCCGTGTCTGTCATCGCTGGATGAAGAAAATGATAATGAACCTAGATAAATGCAGACCCGTTCCACATTATTCGCATCTTTATTCATTAGGCTTACGAACACATTTTGTAGGCCTACATGTTATCTGGGTATAGTTTATGGAACCAGCTCCACTAGATACCGACGAATTCACCATTGGGTCGGTGTGTTAGTTCT
Organism: Diadema setosum; assembly: GCF_964275005.1. Classification (NCBI taxonomy): domain Eukaryota; kingdom Metazoa; phylum Echinodermata; class Echinoidea; order Diadematoida; family Diadematidae; genus Diadema; species Diadema setosum. The sequence continues at coordinate 4,452,321 of NC_092691.1, read as the reverse complement.
TCATACATGAAAAAATACACATATCTCAAAAAAGCATAACAAACAAACAAACAAATAAATAAATAAATAAATAAATAAATGAATAAATAAATAAATAAATAAATAAATAAATAAATAAATAAACAAACAAAACTCTTCCCATTGATATCTCACTTGTAACATGACAATGAAATTATGGTTATAAAACTAACCGGCATATCTTGTTATTTTATTTCTTAAGACCATGATAAAGAAAAAAAAAAATCTTTCCATCAACATCGAGCCTGAAAAGGTCAATTAGTCAATGTTTGAAACACACACAACACACACACACACACACCTACAAATTTTTAAGGTGACGGTTACAGTAACTCATTCCATGCCGCCCTCACAGAAGTTGGCTCTCATTTTCTGAAGGAAGCGCCATCAACGTTCGAAGCTTTGTATTCACATCACACCTCAACACTTTTTGACTACCCCCTATGTCATGTAGTGTTGCCAGAGTTAACATAATTCCGCTTTCTGACATGATTTTAGACGTTTCAGCATCTAGCATTTCAATATGCTTGGCAAAATTTGACTGTATTAGCATAATTCTAGCGTAATTGCTACAAAAAGGAAATCTCGAGGCGTTTTGTGTGATATGGTGCCTCTTTTTGGCTGGTGTGTTAATTTTGAGCCAATATTGTATAAGAAGAAATTAACAAAAGTTGTGAAGACCTGTTTTTGAGAGTTGTTTTGTTTTGTTTTTGTCCTTTTGCTTTTTGTTTTTTGTTTTTGCTTTGACGGTTGAGAGCTACACTTCAGTTGGGAGCATAGAATTTCGGGACCTTTTCTATATACTTGTCAGCCCGGTGATTGTGCACCATAATTCGTGCCCCCCCCCTCCCCCCCAAAAAAGAAGAAAAAACAAGTGAGGACCCTCTTTTGTTTTGTTTTGTTTTTGTTGTTTGCATGTCAGCTGATTAGGCACCACGATACTTAATTGATTGACATGATGTGACATAATTTCATAGAAATTTAGTATAATTTTATATAGGCCGCTTCAAGCACAATCCCATTATTTCCGCTGGTCACATGTCTGACTAACCCCAGACTCACTCCACTTTATATCCACAGACACCAAAGACTACGCCCTACAACTCAACACTTTTCAAATGCCCATGCGAGTTTGCTAGGTTGTTTATTCGAGTATTCAGATTTCGCTTATTTATGCGTATAGGCCTATTCCTACTTTGAATTACGTCATTGCGAATACATGTACCACCATGTACATTTGCTGATGTGTAGGGGCCTATGTTAATTTATGTCTAATTGTAGTTTAGTTTAATTACGTTTATGAACTCATTACCCCATGGAATATGCGAGTTCGAAAGCAAACAAAATATTAAAGACTTTATGTAAACAATTATTAAAGTATTATAGCCTACGGAATTGCAGTGACAAGATCATCTTGACAAAATCGAATTAAGATGATTTTACAATGTAAAGTTTGGTGACAGTATAAAGCTTACAATAATTACCCGTCCTCATATTGTACTATAGGTAAAGCACAAATTATTACGTACCAAAGAAAGATTACAGGCACCGCCCGCATTTTGTCTGTTGCGTACGATAAACTAAAAACATGAAATCATCAATACAAGGGAGCGATAGTTGAATAAACACATGCTGGTAAACTTCGTGCATTACTCATGCAGGGGGGTCATCATTAATTATTCTCCACCAGTCACTGAGAGTTCCAGCCAGTCTATGAGCAATACTCCCTATTGGTGATGGGCCAGCAGTTCAATGCGCCACTTTTTCACAGGTAAGAGAGAAAAAAAATATGGATAATAACATCGTTCAAAATAATGCTGATCACTTTTTGCGTCTGGACATACTTGGTCCTAACTCACACAGAATTACACCCGCATATGCTGCCTCAGATGCAGCTCCGCAAGCATGGAGTTTCTCTGAGTGAAATTATTATGACGTGGTCTGACACAGCAAAGCATCAGTTGCACTGTAACATCATACCCTAGTTCTTCTGTTATTCAATAGTTATTCAAACCATGGACCTACCATGTTCAAACAAGCCAGTTTGGATGATTCGATGAAAGTTAACCACAGGGGGCGCTAGACCATAGTGGTGGTCCACTACAATACACTCTCCAATCCAAATGTCCTTGTTTTGTAATGTATAGGCGTTAACTACAAATACTACAAATGAAAACTCCATGATGCCAAAACAAAGACCTTCTTTTAAACGTTTTTCACTGTATTTGACTAATGGCCGTATATTACAAAACAAGTGGTAATGCATACAACCATTTGACTGTATCTTAAAATGCTGTTAAGCCAAAATGCTTCATTATGTATCTAGAATTGATATCTGAAATTGGATTCCATCTTCATAAAAGTCTCTCTAAGATTAGCATTACCAAAAAGTGAATTCATTTCAATTCCATTTGAAAGTTTCTAGAAATATTCTAAAGAGCTTGTTTGCGACAATTTTTAAAAATTTTAAGTATCTGGGGTTTTTTCTTTCACCTCTTGAAATGCTTGAGTTCCGATAAAGAGTACACACTTTGTCGGAATGTTTTACCAATCGTGTGAGTCTTGATTGTAGCATCAACAACCCAGGAGTCACGACTACCTTAAACTTTGACAGTGTGGTATGTCCTCTGCTTGATTATCCCAATTATCAGTGAAGCAAAAACGGTCAAGGAGTCCTTTAATCTTTTGAATTCAAGGCTTGCTATGAATGCCATCAACAATTAATGATAACATGGATACAATAAGCGGTTATTAGGCCCCTCTCCATCACTCTTTCCCTTTCACTTCACCAGAGTGAAAACATAATATTCTATACTCTAATTCATAAGCCCCTATAGTAAGTTGCTCATAACCAGTTTAATTTGGGGTGGTATACTCTTTAGAGCGCCCGATCATATATGTATATATATTTTTTTTCATTTATTTTTTTTTAACAAAAAAAAAATTGAGATACCGCATCCCCACAAACCTCTTCCCCTCAAAACAAAACCAGTAGGATTTACAAATCAAACTATTTTACTTTCCTGTTTATCAACAGGAAGGCATAAAATGGTGAAGCTTCATTATCAGAAAAGAAAACAACAACAAATAAACAGGCGGATGTGGCTTGACAAATTTGATAAAATTGATTAATGTTATAATTCAACAAGAGAAGTATGTCTCTTCTACCATAGCACAAAAAAAGTCCGTAGACAATCATGCTTGGATGAGCACAGCCCACTTCGGTAAAAGACAACTGGCGCAGGAATTCACTATCCATTCTTCTTGAGATGTTAAATTCTTCAAGAAATGTTCCAATTTTCAGTCATCTTCATGACTGACTTCCCTTTCCATGCCGAGTCTTGCTCAATCTGCCCATCATGTCGTATACAGACTATAATCTGCATCATTCCTCTTTCTTGCCTGAGCTCTGGAGCTGGTCCAGGGTAACTCTTCTCTTTTTGTCGTCTCTAGCCCATTTTGCACTCGTGTTTCCTAACCCAGTACTTTCTGTGATCCAGGACTATCGTTAATCCCGTACCAATTTTTTTCAGCTTTTTACACTAGCCAATAAATCCCGTACGAAGCTCTTGTCCTGGGCTGAAGAGAAAACTGACCTTTTTACACTCGTATTTCTTAGTCCCGTACTTTCCAAACCACATGAATATTCATGATTACGCTGTGCACTGTACAAGTACACGCACCAGCAGCACTTGATTACCTCGTTTCTGATTGGTCAGTGGGGGTCGGACTTCGTCTCCGTCGCTTAGCCCCGGATTATTTCTTCGTTCTGTTTACATTGCACTCGCTTGCTTGGCACCGCAATTGCGGTGCTAACCCTGCTTTTTTGCAGGGCCAGATAGTACGGGATTATCGATGGGGCTAGCCCACTTTGGCAAAAACAAGTGTAAACAGAAAGTGGGCTAAGGAAAGTCCGGCACCAAAGGTGGGGCTAAGGCCCCCCTTAGCCCCACCGTTGGTACGGGACTAAGCAAAAATTTGCAAGTGTAAAAAGCCCTTACGTGTAGCGTGGACCCTTGCCGCCAGTTGCCTTCCACACTCTTATAAGAAACTGGCGAGGTTTTTTAGGCAGAGTGGAGCAAAATACCTACAGGTGGACCTATGACGAATCCATGGAAAACACCTCTCAGAAATTGTGAGGCGTATCATACATATTATACGCAGGCACACACACACGCACACTCTGGAGCACACACACACACACACACACACACACGAGCAACCAATGGATTGACGGCTTCAAATCCCCTGAGGACTAGGCAATGATGACACTTGCTGCAGGAACCTTGTGATATGCGATTTGTCAGCAGTGATTTAGGGTTTGATGTTCAGTGTACACATTGATCCTCTGTTGATATGACTGTTGATATTCAGTGCCGTATACGGCACTGTTGATATTGTGTTAATAGCGCCACCTTGTGGTTCACTGTGGTCAGCAGTGGAATGAATAAAAACCCACTTTAATTGTGCGCGAGCGGAAGTGTCCTCTTTCAAGTTAGAGTTCTGAGTGAGCCGAGAGAGGCCTTACAAGCAGCAAGGTTCTTCAATATTGCTTTCTCCCCTCGATTTCTTGTCAATACACTTGTTTCATCCTTCTGTCTTCTCTGAGGTCTTTGACTCTGACCCCGGTATGACTGTGACATGCACGTATCAACAAATCAATCATAAAACAAAAATAATGTTACAATTGCATGTTCTACGGTACAATGTCATAACGCATTTAATAGTAACTTAATCTCACCATAACATCCTACGTTCTTTCTCTTTCTTTTACTGATTCATCAAGACAGACATACACAGATGGATACACACACAACACGCACCCACACACGCACACGCCGACACACAGACACACACACATACAAGTGCCACGAGTATTGTTTCACTAGAGTATACAGTTATCATATTATTAAGCTATCCTTTAGTTACAGGGACGCAAATGCGAAAAATGCCAACTATTCAGAGGGATTTCTGCACTGTCTTGGTTTATTTATTTAAATATTCACAAAAGTTTGTAGAAATCATTTACCCCAAAATGGGAAAATTGCATATCAGAAAAAGTGAGTGTCCATTACCCTTGAAATGACCCCATAAGAATCCCCAAGCAGCACAATTCATTGCTTGCTTCCATTATTTAATTTTTTTATTTTTTCGACAAAATACAGTTTGTAATATCGTATTTGTTTCGAAACGTCAATGTTCCTGATCCTTTTTTTTTGGGCCAATCACATTTTTTTCACTTTTCATGTAAAAAGACTGTTTGTTTCGAGGAATTTTACATGCCACATGTTTTTAAAAGCTCCAAATTCCAAATCATTAAAGTGATTTTAGCGTTTTTTGTGTTTTTTGTTTTAGATTTGTGGCTTTTACTTACTTACTTCGATATCGAGTTGGCTGTGAAAGGAGTCCGCCCAAGACAGACAGTGAGATCATGTCCTCATCGAAGTCGCTTACAGCGATGGACGCATAGTCAAAGTCATCGGCATCAAGTTCTGCAATAATGGCAAAAATAAATCACTTACTGTATTATACAGGTATTGTGTTATATTTTGACTATAATAGTTATAGGCCTACTAACTTGGGAATGTGGATGTACAGAGGAATACTGAGATTTGAAAAGATGAGTAGGCCTACATACATGAAAAACATAGAAAGACAGAGAGGGGTAACATCTTGTCACTTACCTGAATCATCAATTCGATCGTTTTGGTTGACCGAGTTCACTTGCTTGATGACGCCATCGAATGGAGGCATGGAGAACAGCGTCGGGCTGGTTGTCATGGTGACACTCTTCTGGGCATGGTCATCGTCGTTGTCGTCGTCGTCGTCGTCGAGAAAGTCTTCTTCCATGGAAGCTATCGGAGCAAGTTGAGGGCTGGCGACTGCGCCAAGTTTGAGATAATAATGAGAACGAAATGAGGAACGCTCAGAAAGTAAGTTATGAGGGATTGTTGGCTAATTATTGTTGCATAAGCAGAATGTTGGAAACTTCACTCCTGCATGACACTTCCCTTGAACCTCGGAAACAAAAGAACTAATAATCAAATTATATCAAAATGTTATGTTGAACATCTTTAAATAAAGATATGCATCTGAGGTCAGCGAATATGTCACTCATGAGCATCTTTGTGTCATAAAGTATTCTCGAATTTTTGTATGGTTATCTTTTCCTATATATTGTAGAGTTGAAAACAGTACCAGGGCAATTACCTCCGGCTAAAATACTGGTTAGTGATAAGGTTAGGGTTAGGTTTAGGGTTAGAGTCTGGGTTAGGCTTAGGCTTAGGTTCAGGATTTAGGATTAGGGTTAGGGTCAGGGAAAGGGTCTAGGGTAATTGCCTAGGGGATAATTGCCCTAGACTCGTTGAAAACACGTGTCATGGATGATAGACTGCGCACCAATGACGTCTTATCAAAAGCAAATCTTGTGCAACTTTAAAACTACATAGATATAATGTTTGTCCTTTTTCGTTGCTATCTTCACATCGTCGATTCCATCCATACAATGGAAATCATTGAATACACTGAATATTCCATATAAAACATTTTGAGAGTGTGCGTGATGTATGTATACCATGGATATTGTCACCGCTACCCCGATTGTGAATGCTGGACACCGACTGGGAGTCGGGAGGGATGCACTCTGGTGTTGGTGAGCGCTTGGTAGGATGAGTGAGTGGACTCTGCGATGAAGGAGATATATAATGGACTTTATCAGAAATAGACATACTAGCGGGTTGAACATCTGTTCTCTAATTCTTGCTTTAATATGGTATTTCAATTTTAATGTAAGGAGTTTGGGTTTTATAGTGTATAGGCATATGTAATTGATGTAAAAGTTCAAAATATGATTATGAAGTGATGAGATTTTATCATCTACAAGCATTAAAGCCAAAACATGGTATGCCTGCAAAACTTGTCAAATTTCGCTCCCAAATGTGAACGTATGCCTAGGAAATGTGCGGAATATCGCTATAATAACAAGATATTCGATGGGTAACGACGAAAATGCGAAATATTAACCAAAAAGGTTCATTCTCAGAACTTACCCGAACGGAGTCAGGCTTAACTCGGGCTCGGGAATAACTCGGCCTCGCTTTGACGGCGGGCTGGGTTGTATTGGTTGTCCCTCGGCCTCTGGATTGTACAGTGTTGTACTACTTGTATGTGAGCGGCCTGTATATGACAATTGTAAACTGAGTCCCATGTTAGTTATTTTGTGTGTGTGTGTGTATGTGTGGGTGTTAATGTGTTATTTTGAATTTTCTCACACAAGTTTTGTCTGTAGTATTATATCATCGTTTTGTAAATTTAAAATTTTGGGGTCTGGGAAGGGTCAAAGTAGTTGGGGCTATATAGGGTTATAAAGAATTGATATATTGTATATGTATACTTGTGCAATAGATATGTAGGGTGTTGTTTGTATTCATTGTGCCCGTCATAGACATATGTAATTGTGATGCGAGATGTGTTTGTATTGTCATTATTTTGGTACAATGTGATGTCAATGGAAAATAAATTTTTATGTCTGACATGAATAGACCAATAAAGATCCTCTTTTTCCTTCACTGTGTTTTCTCTCTCTCTCTCTTTCTCGTTAACAAGAGAGCTTACTTGTGTTTGTTTGTCCGTCTGTGTGTTTGTTTGTTTGTAGAGGTCTGTATGTGTTGCGCACTTTTATACATAATATATACATATATATATATATATAATATAGTAATTTGCTTCCTTGATGTTATTTATTATTTGTCCACGAGGAGACTGCAAAATACAAGCTTAGCTTTTCACCATGTCTCCTCCATTTCCTGCAACTTTGATTTTAATTCAATTTCATCTGCTTTTGTGATGCGTAGTATTGTTAATTCCACGTATTTTTCTTTGTTAGTACATTTTGTTGATATTGTGTCATTTTGTGTATGAAAATGTTTTGCATTGTTGGAAATGAAATAAATGAAATGAATTGAAATGAATGAATGAATGTGAATGAATGATAGCTATGAACAGGAAGAAGATCACGATGTTGGCATAATAGGCAGTGATAATGATGAAAACTTAAAAAACCTTAAAAAAAAACTATTAAAAAAACCGAGGACGACGAACAGAATAGAGAAGGATCCGATGGTACTGACGCTGCCACCGTTGCAGCCGGACCCCTGGTTGAATACATGCGAGTGCTCGACAAGATGGAGTTGATGCTTAGCTGAGTGATGAACCGAGGAGAAAGGAAGAGTTGTCTTTCGTGACCAAAACTATGTTGAAAATAAGTACACTATCTCTCCCGCAAACAAACTTTGTTTAATCGTGAGGAATAATATTGTTCACAAAGATATTCAGTAGACCCTGCAACCTGAAATGATGTTCGTTGTTTTCAGAGGCAATAAAGTTACATAATCACGTCACAAATCAAGACCATGGGGTGGAGGCTTGAGGATCTAGATTTATACATTCTAAGAGAAAAAATATCAAATTATGTAAGTAAATAATCCTTGTCACCAAAGAAATATATACCTACAATGGTGTACAGTAAGAGAACGTATTATCATTTTTTTTTCAGACTAAATTTCACAGAGCTTGAAAAATATGTAAGTAAATGCTTCCCCCTTCGATTTCGGCTTTCAGACGTAGTAACCACTTTGTCCATCACATAGTTACTTTTTTTTTTTTTTTCATCTCCACCTTCATTCTTCTCCGACATCATCTCAACCGAATTACAAATTCCAATTACAGGTTTATGATACGAAACATCAAAGAGTAGTATATTACAGCCCTTTCAAATGGATAAGACCTGACACGCAGAGCTCAGGAGATTTGAATCAGTTTTCAATCTATGCTACCCCTATGAATTCCACTGCATGTCAATTTGTATTTTTTTAACACTTTCTTACGGACTTATAATCAAAAGTCTGATAGGCCTTTTTATTTCAAGAATAAAAAGTCTCTGCCAGATTCGAGAAAGGAGACTCATTGGTACAACTCAATATTTCACGTTTTCCTTCGGCGTACTGCTTTACCTTCGATCTCGAGCTACTCGAGTATTGGTGAGCTATAGTAAACTCCTTCAATTGCCGATATCGATAATAATGATAATGATAATAATAATAATGATAATGATAATAATAATAATAATAATAATAATAATAATAATAATAATAATGATAACAATAATGATAATAACAATAATAATAATAATGATAATAATAATGATGATAATAATAATAATAATAATAATAATAATAATAATAATAATAATTATAGTCCACCTTTCAGTGCTCATGGCGCTTCAAAATGAAAAGATAGATAATGATGAATATACATGCATATACATGTTCAAACATGACAACAAAGAAAAAATGGCAATCAACAAACAAACATACCAAATAAATTTATAGTACAATTATTGTTCCAAACATTAATGACAGCAATTGTGGTCCTCAGTGTGAGAGGAACAGAAACGTTTTAAGTTTGGATTTGAATGTCTCTGTAGATGACAGTTGCCTTAACTGTGAAGGTAGCTGATTCCACAATTTTGGTCCCATGGCCATAACGGAGAAAGCACGATCACCCTATCCATGTTTTACTTTGGGTGTTTGGAGTAACAATGCACCTGATGATGAACGTAGACTTCATGTCGGATTGTATTTTTGAACAGAGTTACGTAGGTATACGGGGGAAAAAAGAATGAACTGAATGATGTACTAATAACAGAATCTTGAAAATAATCCTTTTGTCTACAGGTAATCAATCTTGGTTACTGGTGAGTACCATGATATAGCGTAGCACATTTCAAGTTCCGTTGTTTCTGGTATATTATATCGTCTATGTGAATTATCCTGTTTATTTGCTTGTTTGTTTGTTCCTGAATTTCCCCGTAATGCCTCTCAAACTTGTAGACTGAAAATGATGTGGGGCATCCTTTACTGCAATCTGCCAGTGCCGTATATAAATCTGTATGACGTACGCACTTTCCTTTGTTCGTTAATAATACCTTGCTGCGCCTAACGCCAATGCGCGCGTAAACTTAAGTTTTTACGCCTGATGCGCCATACTTCCATTGCGCGTTACTAGGGTCCATGTTGTCAACGCGATTCCTCAACAGTGACACTATACTTTCTGACTTGTCAGATAACGTAGTTCACCTATATCTCTCTGAGCATTTTCAGTCATTCTTGGCGAATTTTGTTGCTTTTTCGATCACGATCACTATGGGTACCGCACAGAGCAAGTTCCAGGGACGATACAAACGTCTGTCGAATGCTAAAGATGAGGTAAGTCTCCGAAAATCTGCGACCAAAGTCCCGATGAGGGGGCAGATGTCAGTCACCTTCAGATGACCTTGAGCTATGTATTACACGCATGATACTGTACACTGTATTATAAGTATGCGCTTGTGTTCTACACTTCAACCAGAGCAATATAAAACTCCCGCACGCACACAAATTCACAAATGAATGCATACAAGAAAATGAGACTGTAACTCAATGATTGTAACGTCTTGTACGACATATGAATCAGCCATATTCGAGCCAATATTATTTCTCTTTTTTTTTTAAATGAAAAACAGATGAAACTTTAAAGGAAAGGAACATTCATTCCTATGATGAAACAAGACCCACACAAAAGTACACTGTTAGGAAAATGTCCAAGTTATTTTTAGTTTCACAACGGAATCGATCGCCCAGCAGACATTAATCAATAAAGGGATACAAAGATAATCGAATTTTGCTAATTATCATTTTGCTCATAAAATCAAACTTTCTGCTCCTCACAAAAGTCAAAATTTTCATCCTCTATAGTGCCCACTCACTCATCCGACCAAGCGCTCACCAACACCAGAGTGCATCCCTCCCGACTCCCAGTCGGTGTCCAGCATTCACATTCGGGGTAGCGGTGACAATATCCATGGTATACACATTACATATACATTTTGCATGATACGTACCACATTTTGCCATACGAAATGTACTTATTCCATGGAAACATTATTATAAGAAAACTATGGATAAAAATGATCACACACTATGGCTACAACTGATATCATTAAGGAATCAATGTCTGTTTAGCAATCGCTCTTCATGGCTGTGTCCAAAATGGTACATCACACGGTCTTCAGGCCTACGCATAATTCTGTCCTAGATGCATCTGAAAAATCATAATGTCAACTTTCCACAAAATGTATGATAAGAAGAACCACTACAAAATGTTTATGAACAACTGATAAAAGAAGGTGCATGGTTCCAGACACCAACTGTCCAATATATGTGGACATTTATTTCAGTTCTGAGTATAATCAGGTTCCATTTTCAATGTCAATGATAAAAAAAATAAAAAATGATGCAACAATTGAAATCTGTGACCACACAATAATAATATCTGAATCTTACTCCGCATTGCGTTCTCATTATCTCAAAGTGGATGAAGTCGCCAGCCCTCAACTTGCTCCGATAGCTTCCATGGAAGAAGACTTTCTCGACGACGACGAAGACCACACCCAGAAGAGTGTCACCATGACAACCCGCAGGACGCTGTTCTCCATGCCTCCAGTCGATGACGTCATCAAACCCGTGACTTCGGTCAACCAGTATGCTTCAACCATTGAATCAGGTATACGCTAAAATCAATGCCGTCCTCACTCATGTTATAAAATACAGTCAACCTCTCCTAAATTGAATCCAATGAGACCGGAAAAAAATGCTTCGACGTACGTGAATTTCGACTATATAATATAATTAACACATGTTTATATTTGAATATATGAATTATTATTCATTATTATGAACATGAATTCCGAACAAAGCAATATAACTAACACATGCTGATATCCATGACCTTCAACTTATCAAATTTTTTTACTTGTACAATAAGTTGATGTCCTCTCTTCTCTCCCCTCCTCCTCTCTCTTTTCTTACTCTTGAATTCAATGTCCTTACTTTAGTCTCTTTACCTATTTCTCTTTCCAGCCATTGTACCTATAAGCAACAATACAGTCCTAGATATGCAGTGATGTTTACCCACAGTGACACTTCTGATTAACTGCAAGATTAATAGCAATGTTGGATAAAATATTAAAAAAATGACCTAGGTAATGTCCATTAGTACACGAAAGTATCTCGCTTGTATGTGAAAGCAGATCATCAGCGATTTCTGTCGACCATTATCATGATTATTTTGCAGAACTTGATTCCGATGACTTTGACGACGCGTCGATCGCTGTAAGCGACTTTGATGAGGACATGATCTCACTGTCTTGGGCGGACTCCTTTCACAGCCGACTCGATATCGAGGACCGTGTCAACACCCCAACGGAGACGACCAACGAGGGTGACGAAGTCGAGAAGGCCGTTGAAAAGGAGATCGAGACAGAGAAGACAGCAGCAGTCACTTCTAAGCAAAAGAAGAAACGTCCATTTTTGGGTGAGACATCTTTACAGATTGCTACCATTTAAAAGCTAAAAAAAAAGGCTTGTCATCAAACTGCACAATCATTGAGTTAGCACCTGTCGACTTCTCGAAAAACACAATTCTATGATGTGTCATGAAAACTATTGTAAAAGCACTGAACCATCTTTCGTTCATCTAATGGCTTTCCTACTTTTGTTTTTAACATAAAATAATCTCCGTTTTCCTACGTACAACATTATGCTGATGAATCTCAATTTCTCTTTGGTTAACTCCCATCACAGTCAAAAGCGTTCGCAAATTTCTTCGTCGCCGTAAGGAGAAGAAGGAACGCAAGAAGCCAAAAGGTTGGGTGTGGTGGACACCAGAGGGCACTCTTTGTGTCGTTGTGAGTAAATTCACTCGTCATTTTACATTTTTTCCCTTACCCACGTAAATTACAGACATTCTAACTTTTTTCCGTGTTAGTCGAAATGCATTTTATTTGTGTTCTTTAACTTCGATCTTGTCCATGGTTCCGAGAAACATTTCACAGTGATCAAAATGAATGAAAGGATAACACGGGAATTCACTGAGTGTGACATTTAAAATGTTTAATGTTCTAATGGAATACAATATTCTTTCCCTGAAGGACGAGAATGGTAACTTCTTCCAGGAGCACCACGTGGTCCATCAGATGAGATTCAGACAGCGGGCTGGCGGCCCGGAGACTCTCCGCTACTGGGTCTCTCAGGACTGCGCCTGTCCCGAGTGAGAATCTCACCTCACAGGTGGTATCTTTCCTTACTTTTATTTTTGTAAATGCGTTCTTTACTAACACGTTTGCATGCCACTTACACACGACGAAGGGAACAGGGTTGGTGGGGATGGTGGGGGGGGGGGGGGGTTGTGAATGCTTGAACATTGTTCTCTGAAGTCTGAAATGTCTCTCTCATTTCATTCTCTCACTGTGTTTATTGACTGGTAACCCACGTTCAATTGCACTTTTTTAAACAACGGACATGATTATTTTGAGGAACAATAAAACGCAACTTTCCGGTTAATTTACTTCTCAAACAGTCTCTATCTCAATGACTTACATGATTCGCACCGACTAAAAGTGCCTGAAACTTACAAACCTGGCCGCAAATGCTACGTTGAACCCCTTTTTGGAATTCGTGCTGTTGTGTTTTTGTTTTGTTTTTTTTCGAAGGCATTCTATCTTGTTGACTGCAGATATGGATATATAAAACGTGATGAAGATCAGACAGTGTTAACATTGCCAAGAAAATTTGAATGCAACAAAAGATTTCAAATCCATTTCAACCTGTCTATTTCTTGTTTCTCATCTCTGTGCTCCCGATAATCATTTTTGCAGTCGCCATTCACTATCTTCCAGACTTTATCCTGATGTAAAAGTTTTACCTCTATTTTTTATATAACTGTATATTGCTTTCTCCATTCCAACAATACGCCTTGCTCATGAACATGTAAAGATATTTTCTCCTTTTCCACAGGAAACGAGACGTGCAGTGCAGAAATCTTTACTATGGATTCCTCACCAAAAAAACCATTGATTTAAATCTGTTTTTTTTTTTTTAATAATGCCTGCGTGTTCTTTTTTTCATACGAACAAACATAAAAACAATTTTGGCTCATAATGAAAAAGGGATGTTACAAGGTATAATAATCCTACAGCTAAGATCAATTAATTTGTTCCTGACACACGTTATTCAGAATCTGGAGGAAAAGAAACTACAGGAGTTGATAAAACTACAAGAAACCTTCTTCATCTATTACTAGGTCTTTATTGAGGCCTCATAAACGCAGCTCATGCACAAAAATGAGATATTAATATTATACGAATTAATGAAAATTGTAGATTGATTGCATTATTTTAGCAAACGTAAAGTGCAATCAAAAAGTGTGCGTTGACGTAATCAGCCTTTTCATGGATGGCACATTTGATACTTGATGAGGTAATATCTATCGCAGCTCCAAGAAGCTGTACTGGATATTAATGGGTTCCATGGCACTAATGCTCCTGCGACATCAGATTACTCCCATGAAATAATTATCTGCACGCCAAGTCAAACATTGTACCCGCAAGCATAACCCTAACCATAATCCTAATCCTCACATCAAACTAAACCTAAAACTCTATCACCACCGGCCCTAACCCTAACCCTGAATCCATGCATGGAAAAATAAGACCAGCGCAATTGTCGCAGGAGCAAGTCACCGATAACTGGGATAAACCACACGTACGGTGATGATCTCTATTTACAATAAATAAGTGTGCGCTGTGTGAATTGATTTTAAGTATTGTATACAATGATTCCTATATCTGCATGTTTTTGGCATACCGCGATCGATAATGTTACCAAATGTTTTCTACTTCAGAGAAACAAAGAATAAAACTAGCACACAGAGCCATGTACATACTTGTACCAAAATATACGTGTTACGTGTCCTTTGTTGTGTTTCGTGAGAAGAGTTGATCGGCGGGAGTGTTAGATGGTTTGAAAACATTGCATATTAAACATTGTTAAATGCAGTGTAAACAGGGACGCTGCTTTGTCTATGTACACGTGTGCTTGCAGCTACAAAGGCCACAAGATATACAGATACACTTGTATTGATAATATAAGACTATATACACTTGTACACACACACACACACACACACACACACACCAACACGAATTTACTCACGGACAGTCGGGTAAAGTCACTTGACAAGAATTTGTATCTTTTTGATAAACCTACACCATTGTTATGTATGATTATATCCTTACCTGCTTTCATCTCATACCATATTTCTGCGTTCTTTCTCTGTCTTTTACTAATTCATAGACAGACATACACAAGTAGATACACACACAACCACACACACACACAGACACACAAATGCAACTACACAGTTATCATATCAAGCAAAACCCTTAGTTACATGGACGCAAATGCGAAAATACCAACTATATAGACGAATTTTTGCACTGTCTTGCTTAATTTATTTCTTTTAATATTCACAAAAGTTTGCAGAAATCATGATAAAAAATGGAGAACTTATGTATTACAAAAAGTGAGTGTGCTCTATGTAATGATCCCACGAGAATCCCTTTGCAGCACAGTTTACTGCCTGCTCCATGATTTTTTTTTTTCCGACAAATACACAGTTTAGATGTATAGTTGTCTCGAAACTTCCAAGTTAACGATTTTTTTTTTTGTATTCTTCCCAATCACATTTTGGTTTTCATTTTTCTATTAAAAAGTAGTTTGAAGAAATTTTACATGCCACTTGTCTTGAAAGCTCCAAAATCCCAATCATTACAGTACTTTTAGTCTTTTACTTTATAAGTTTTTGTTTTCATTTATCTAGACTCGTGCAATAAATTTAGGGGAAAATTCTACAACATTCTACACTATGTAGACTACGTAAGAGAAATCCTATACAAGTCTTATATAACTGGCGGTCAGGTCATCTCCAATGTCGGCGGCCATTTTCATTGAAGATGAACTTGACCAGACTGCTCAGGAGGTCCGTTGATGGATGTCTGCACAAATCATAAAGAAATGCATCATGATGTAGAAAGGGGACATCAGTACATTTTTATCAAAGCTGTATATGCTCTACATGAAACAAATATCAGTTTCAACCGCATAACAGGAAGGACTTATGATTGAATGTACGTATCTTTTTATGTTACTGTGATATAACATTTTTGAACAAACCATACGTTGGTCAGCAGAGTGATAATTGTGTTTGATCAGCTAATGTAAGCTCTATAGGTTTTCATTTCCTTTAATTTACCTCCTATCCCCCCCCCCCAAAAAAAAAAACACAATCATAACCACAACGTGATTGTATGAACACAAAGTATTTCAAATATTTACATCAGCTGTGAGTTGTCACATGTTAAGGTAACAAAGGTTGAACTTTGAATTTATTTATGTAATAATGAGTAATTAAGTTTAAACCCACTGCAAAGAGAAACCAGGGTCCTAAGATCATACCAAGCACACATACTTCTGGAACAAACCATTCTTCGTGGATTTCGATGGCTAATACCATAGACAAATTAATCAGGGAAAGCGCAAATTCTTTGCCCCTTACCCTCCCTCCGATTCCTCCAAAAATAAATAAATAAATAAATAAATTTAATAATTTATAAATGATTTAATGAGAAAACAAATAGATGAATAAATAGATAAATCATCATTCAAAAGAGACGAGAAATACATATAAAAATGACACAAATTAAAGAAATTAATGATTTCATTCTCTAATTAATTCATTTTCGACAGTATCATACCTGCGGTCCGTCCTTCTCCGCCATGTTGCGGCAGGATCTAACCGTTGCAGCCTCCATCAGTGCAGTTCCAGTCGGCAGAGTCTGATGGGGGGGGGGGGGGGGGGAGGAGAGACAGTGTTACTCTCTTTACATGTTAGAATTTATCATTGTCCACATCAGCACAGATTTTGTTTTCCTTCTTAGCCTGAACACTTTCTAAACTTTCCTACTCAATTTTCATACAGACTAGGCTAATTTTATACTCGACATACTCACCAATGTCTTAAATGTGATTTTGCCAAATTTTGTCTTCACTGCTATGTAAAGTCTAACCTGGTGATTCGAAAAGGTAATTCGCTCCTCCGTATCATGTCAGTTTAAGTGTCCAAATCAATAACAGGATTCACAGCAATTAGAATTGAGCTAAAAATCAAGCGTTCATCCGTTTCTTTGGTCTATATTACGTTAACTTCCACATAAATGCGCTTCCAGTGACCGGGTAATAAAGAGACTGCTATGTAGACTCATAAATGAAACTATACATTATTGCAGTTTAGTACAGTTGTGAGACGGTGGAAAATGATACAAAATTCAATCCAACACAAAACCCACAAAAAGTGGCAGATTAGGATTCTCTATAGGGTCTAATGGACCAAAAATTGTAATTTGTATTGACCTAATTTAAATTTATAAAAAATATTTGCAAACATGTCTTAAATTACAGAGTACTTCTGTAACAACAAATACCTACAGATCAAGCATGAAAAGTAAGCTGTATCGATCAGTACGAGAGCTGCAAAGTATAGGTCTACACATTACGCACGCAAGTAATAAAAAAATAAAAAAAAATGACGTATTATAATCAACAATGTTGGAAGAGGAGTTTTGTGCGAACTTACTCGAGCATGCTCCTCCCGAACACTTGCCGCTGGCACAGCACCCTCCACCCTCGCAGCACTCCTTTCCATCTGTTTGTTATAAAAAAAAAAAAAAAGTACAGTGCACTCCCGTTATAACGAAATGCTCGGGACCGGCAGTTTTCTTTCGTTATAACGAAATTTCGTTATAACCGAACAAATACAATATATAACGAAAACAAGGAAACCACGTATATATATCATATTCTGTTTGCTGAATACTCATCATACACTGGAAAGCTATGTGAAATGTGATGGGATAACTGTATTACAATAATAAACGCAAGTTCCCCTCAGAAACTGTGCATGACACAAGGAGCGAACACACAGTGGTGTGAAGCGTTCACCCATGCAGAGACCGTACGCTAGTAATGATTGTTCCGCTACGTATTTTCGAAAGCAATTCGCATTTCGTTATAACAGAGCACATTTCTTTTGTTTTGCTTTGTCTGTGGCGCTCAGAAAAGACAGTCTCCGTTATAACGGAAATTTAGCTATAACCGTGTTCGTTATAAGCGAATTTTGTACCATAGACTTTAATGGTGATAATTTTGGGACCACAAGACTTGCTTCGTTATAACGAAATTTCGTTATAACCGTGTTCGTTGTAACGGGAGTGCACTGTACAAGCAAAGCATAAAAAAAAACCCCCTAAAATTGCTCGTAAGTTTCAAACACGATACAATTTTGTAACTACACAGTGTGATGTTATTGATGGTGTGATGTCATTTTCCCATGTCATAATTTTTATTCCCCCATGGTCCGACTACGAGGAGAGTTCAAAGAGTGATTGATTTGATAACCATTCAGTGTCGTCCATGGTTGCAATAAGAAAATATATTTTAGGCACCTACCACGCTTATTTCAATCCATGCCGTTCTCTTTATAAACCAAACGGGTTCTTGCGGCCAAAATAATAATAATGATGATCTCTGTTTATATCATAACTGTGCATGTTCCCCTTAACCCTTGAATTGCCTCCCTGCGGGTATACGAATCTGAGAAAAAGCCATGTATGAGTGGTCTATGCGCATCTATTGGATCACTATATAGAGTCATGGCAGACTCGAAATTAAAAGAAGAATGCCTATCTATCATTATGTTTGTACATTCTAATCTTCGATTCTGATTGACTGAAATCGCTTGCAAAAATTTAACAGATGCCCCCTCCCTTAAAATAGTACCTAAGTGCCAAACGGTCCTTATACCACCCAAATCGCTCTCTTTCTGGTACTTACGTACAATGTACGTTGGTATGAGTAGGCGTACGTGTGTAGGCATACAGTCATGTACTGAACACGTTTGGTTTTCATAGAGAGATAATCGTAAGCAACGTAACGCTGCCCGGCCGTTGCAGACAACAATCCACAAGTGTGTGAATTCGGTCGCAGCAATACATAAAGCGTAGCAACTGAAATTATTGATTTGCAACAATGCATTTTACAATCGGTCCACGTACAATTTCATTTAATCTAATTCGATATACAAGACAAATTGATACAGACGGACCAAACACTGCCCAAACATGTGACTTCCACATTGCACAACAGGTGGCCATTCGACGTTGGCAGAGTAAGAGTTGGCATAATTATGCTTTGTGGCATAATTTTAGACGTTTCAGCATCTGGCATTATGCTGGACATAATTTGGCTTTTTTAGCATATATCCAAACTGTATACAGAAAGGGAATCTCCGGGTGGTTTTTGTACTGTGGTACCTTTTTTTGATTGGTTTGTTAGTTTGTGTGCCGATTTTTGGACGAAATTGACACTAAAAAGTTGTGAAGATATGTTTTTGTTTTTGTTTTTGTTTTGTTTTGTTTTTTTCTGCTTGTCAGCTGATTCGGCACCATAATTCGTAAAAAACGAGGCCTTGTCAGCTTATCAGGCACTACAAATTGTAGCAAAAAAACAACAACAACAACAACAACCACAAACAACAAAAAAAAAAAACAAAAAAAAAAAAACGGGAGGACGATTGGGCACCACAATGCGAACGGGCACCATGATGCGATTGGGCACCACAATTCAATTGTATTTCTATTGTGTGTGTTTTTTTTTTGTTTTTTTTTTTTTGCTTGTCTGCCGATCGGGCACCATAATTTATAACAAAAAGAAATGTTAGGACCTTTGTTTTGCTTGTAAGCTGATGTGGCACCATGATAAATTGGTTGACTTGATGTGGCATAACAATAATTTCATGACAATTTAGCATAGGCCGCTTAATACAAACGTCCATAGCAGCGCCTGATATTATGTATAGGTAGTGATCAACCAAATAAAATTTCATTTAATTTTGTTCGGTATACAAAACAGACATGATTATAGATTTACATTATTCGGGGAATTGTTAATGATTTATTATTGTTCCTTTGTATCTCTGTTTCTTGCTCGGAGAATGCTTCTTGGGTGGTAAATAGCATGTAATTGAGGCAAAATATATCAATGTCTCGAAAGTTCATTATCTTTCTTTTAATCACAATGTTATATTGCATGACTGGCGTTCATACATTATGTACACATAAACATCATATATATCAATTTTTCATATATGCACACTAATCTACACATATTTTTTTTCTAAACATGATTAACAATTCAACAAAACTGCACGTCCACACTGTCTTGCTCCCTATAACTCACCTTTGCACTGATGCATTTTTACGTACCCCACTAAGTTATACAATTTACTATGCATTAAATGATTTGTAATAAAATATAAGCCATGTGCATTTTCAGAGGCCGTCATAAAATTCAAGCTTCAGCTTAATATGACGGTCTCCTGCCTTTCGTATGTAATAATTCGATTGAATAATCAATAATTTTCCAACTGTTTGTGTGTGATTATAAGTTACGTGTACAATATTTTATTATTGGTACATTGTATATGATATGTAGGCCCTATTGATTTTGTGTTTGTTACGTTATACTATATACTTTGTGAAAATGCAAAAATAAAATCAATCAAATCAAAACAAATCAAATCAAATTAAATCTGTATAATAGAAGAGGCAAGAAACATGCTTTTGCGCAGAGAAAATGATTTGATTCCTGGGCACTGGAATGAATAAATGATTTTGCCACAGAAAGAGAAACTTACCGTTGCAGCACTCTGAGTCAGGCATTTTGAAGAATTTTGGCGTTTCACTTCAGTGGTCGGTTTGTAGATAGTTTTTCGTTTGTTTCAGCTTCATCGTCTTCTTATTTCGTCGTCTTCGTAGCTTCGTTGTCTTCGCAAACTATAAGGCTGCCTATGCCTGACTCGTACCTGACTCAGAGTTAACGTCGATTACTGTAAGCTGGTTGTTGGGCTGTTGTATTTATAGTGTTTTGAGAATTGCACACGGCTCACCACTACCTGCGAAGACATGACGACGTTATTTTCATTGGGCTCGTGTGCATGAAGTAGGCTCGTGTGCAAAGTAGACGATTGCAAAATAGTCTGCATGGGCGCGGCACAAAATTGTCACAAAAGGGGCACGACTTAAAGTCTATACCCACTCTATCATAATCATAGCATCATAAGAGTAAAAGTTAAAGTTAAGACGCTGTTGAGCGAAACGATGTGGTATGTCTCTAAACCATATATTCTAACACAATTGTTTCGTGGGGGGGGGGGGGGGGGGGAGGGGTCCTTATCCTAAATGAACCTGGCCGGCCATTTTTATTGTATAGATATTTTATACCATGTTTGTATTATATTTTACGGTGCATTTTTTATCTTTCCATAAAGAACAGTAATTCACAACATGGTCTTCTCACTCCCCCCCCCTTTTTTTTTTACTTCATTACTCTTTTTATTTTCATTATTGTCATAATAAATTCCTATTATTTTCAACATGCTAATCATCTTTAAAACAACATTATACAAATAAAAAAGAAAAACAAACACACTGAGACCACGCCATAGAGTGCCCACAACGATAATTCAATTCATTCCCCATTGAATCCATGTTGCTTGAATTTTTTACGTTCCAAACTGCTTTTATGATCAGTTAATACGTGTCATGTTATTCAGAATCATTTATGCATAATGTTACAAGTATATCATTTTTCATACTTAAAACAAAAGATGAAGACATTCAATTCACTCTCAACATGATTTTGATCCCTTTCATTTCTAAAAGTCCTAATTAAAATCATGAAATTGATAACTTGAATTAAACGTTCGTTCCATTTCCAAAAGCTCTACTGTGGGAGGAAGGTGGAAATTGCCGCAATCGCGCTGTCTTTGCACACGGCTCTGTGTTGGCCTTACCAATACTTACTGTGATGGCAATACGGGGAATCCCAATATTTGTTTACTTTATTGTATGAGATATCTATCAGCTGTCTATAAAAAAAAAATACATTTCACAATACTCTCTTCACAGACAAACAAACACAGGGCTGCACTCACGCACGCACAGGCACTCACACACATACACATACACCCACATACACATAATAAGTGTATTATATACGTAAATGACATATAATATCTCTACCCACATTCAGCTTTTTGTATATATCTCTTAAATAGTCTGAAGTATAAAAGTCATGACAAACCGTCTTGTTGGAAAGACTATAATGCTGCAACTGCAGAGATTAAAAAATGCCTCTTTTATGACGGCTCTCCTTTGATACAAGGAGAGATGATGAACACTTTCATATACGCCAACAGCATGCACTTCTGAAGGACGAACTGTACGTCGATGATAGGTCCTAATTACTGATAATGCCAACTTCTGCACACGTCACTATCGAACTTTCTAGGCTCTATCCAAATCACGTCACGGACGTCACTATACTTAAGCATAAATCGATCAGGTATGGATATTATGGGCTCTCTGTCAACATATCATTGGGATTGATAGCCAAATAATTTCAGCGCTCTAATCTTTCTCCCAAAGATTTTGTTCCACTCATTGCTATGTCTTTATTTTCCGTGTTTGAACCCGCCCCCAAAGTAAACATAAAATCATAATATAATAAGATGTAATATAAGATAATATAATGTGATATAATATAATACAATATAATATAATACAATATAATATAATATAATATAATATAATATAATATAATATAATATAATATAACATGATACAATATAATATGATATAATATAATATAATATAATGTAATATAATATAATATAATATATAATATGATATAATATAATAAAATATAATATAATGTATTAAAATAGACAAAAGAAAACAAGAAAAAGGACTTGTTCTCTTAATTAAAATAGCGTTAATTTCAACAATGTTTGACGAAAAATTTTTGAACAGAATAAGTTGGCAAGGGTATGTTTACACGCATTGATTAATTTATGTGTGAATCTGTGACTGATCAGTTTAGTCATGCAGATGAGTGAGGACACATAAAACTAATTTAGACTATAATTTTTTAGCAAATAGTCACATTTCAAAGTCGCAAGAGCCCTTTTGGAGTCTTTAAGAAACAGTTTGTTCTTGTTTGTAAAGTGATGCTAATGGTTTCTCATCCGTCCTTTGACCCCCTCACACTGTCTTATCCTGACACTTTTCACTTTTTTAAGTTTAGTGAGCACGATGCTTTTTGAATATGATTATTTTATACTTGATAATTTCAAAAATTGAATTGAAACTTAAAAAAAAAATGTAAAAAGAAAAAAAAACTATCAATATGGCATAAAGGGATCAGTGTGGGTGATTAAACAGCAACACTCTCAGCATTCTCTAGAAACAACACACAATGACTTTCGGCACTTTTTGAAGAAGTGACCAATTTCGTTTTGAATGCGTGCTCATTCATGGATGACTTTACAGATGAATCTTACTGTCACACAAATGCAACTGATTGACAAATTGCCCTGCATCGATGTAAATAAGCACTGAATTGATCAGTGTTTTAGTAGTAGCCATGATAAAAAATCATGGGCGTACATACTCGAGCGGGATTCGAACCCACGACCTCCTGAACACCGAACAGGCTTCATCTCCACTAGATTATGACTTATGCCCATGATTTTTTTTTTAAATTCTTATCATGGCTACTACTAAAACACTGATCAATTCAGTGCTTATTTACGTCGATGCAGGGTAATTTGTCAATCAGTTGCAATAAAAGCATCTCGACGGAAGAATTTCATGAATTTGAACAGTTATCCAGTATCCAAGTACGCAAATATCCCTGTGAAATTGTTTTTGTCGAGACTTATTCTTTACCAAATTATTCCATTTTGATTGAGGGGAGATACTATATATTTCTTGTGTTTGTGCGTATGTGTGTGTGTTTGTGTGTGTGTGTGGAGTCTGTAAGTCACGGGGCGAATGCGAGTTTTTGTTATGAGGATGTGTGCTTATAGTTGGTTTACTTGTACTCTTTCTCTCTCTGTTGATCTGGTAAGGCCTACAGACGTACGCAATACAAGGTACCAGTTTTCAATAGATCTCACCTATACATCGGCAACCACAATAAAAATACATACTAGTCAACAGTATAAAGCCATCTTGGGTCATTTTTCCTCCTGTTAAAGTCATAATTTATCATCTGCAGATGAAACAAAACCCCCGCATTAGTGCTTTAAAATAGTTCGAAAATGCGAGTTAGGGATAGAAACAACCACTGTAAAAATTTGAATCCGTATTATCGATGTTAATTTTTTTGCTAAATGCACAAAATGTGAACAATAGTTAAATAAAAATGTTTCCAGATTAAACCGTCTACATTTAAAGTTTTTTGAGAAAAATTATGATATCTCCTTATATTTTAGGCTCTAGTGCGAAAATGTTTTATGGTAGGATGTTTTTTTATACAACAGACCTACACAATCATATGCATCAAATATGTATCTTGAATTTTTTTTTTAAATCACTGCTCGCAAAGGTAAACTGAACCTTAAACGTGACTTTACCAGTAAACTTGCCTTTCGAAACTGTACAGGCTGTATACTGCATTCATGGATAATGATTACATGTTTATTAATACGACAGCCATAATCAACACCTTCCTATATTGTTGCTATCATGTTGCTAGAATTACTCTTTCGTGTTATGTTCCAGGGTTCAATTCACAAGTATCATGTAACTGTGAATTGTGTGTATATGAAAGTGAAACATGTAAAATTTCAAAAACAAAGAAAATGAAGGAATCCCAATTTAGTCTAAACATGATTTGATCCTTTTGATTTCTGAGAGTCCTCATTGAGCACATTGATAAAGCTGATAACATGAAATATGCCTTTGCTATGTCTATTTTCAATTCCATATTATTATACTGTGGAAGGAGAGCGGAAATTCCCCACCAGATGATAGTTTGTCTTTGCACATGGCTCCTTGCTGGCCTAGATCATAATTATCATAATATAGATGTCAGGAAGACTGCTGTCTCAGACATTTACGGGGAATCCCACTGTGTTTCTACTGTTTTGTATGGGATGTCTGTAAAAATACATTTCACAATTCACGCCTCTACACACACACACACACACACACACACACACACACACACACACACACACGCACACACACACACACACACACACACACACACACACACACACTCCGGTGGCGGATCCAGGCGGGGACGCCCCCTTGTTTTTGTTCTTGTTTTTGTTAAAACAAAAGAAATGAAAGGAAAAAATGGTGGGGGCGTCCGCCCCCCCCCCCTTTAATTTTGTGAAGGCGCCCACTTTACGGAGAATCTGTATCCGCCCTTACACACACAAACACACACACACACACACACATACACACACGATCACACATTTCTCTAAACAATCAATCCTATGTTTATCACTCACGCTGTCTGTAGTGGTATATAATCGTGTGTTGCTGACATTAAACAACCGTCTGCCTGCCGGAAAGATTATGAGATACTTCAACTGTCGCATGATATAAACACGATTGCAGTGTATAACATACAAATTGACGTATAATATTGCTTGAAAAAATACATTCAAGCAAAATAAGCAAGTCCCAGAAATAGAGTATTTTGTTCGTTTTCATTTGTACTTAGTGGCATGAAAAGTATTTGACTACATAGATATGTAACTATAAACAAGCCATATTATTTCCGTCTTTATAAAACCATTTGGGTAACCACAATACGATGCAAAATCCAATTCAAGTATGTATGTCAGAAATAATGACAATTTTTTTTTTTACTGTAATGATTTAAAGAAAGTACAATGCTCTAGTAACAATAATGACAAAAGGAATATCCAATCGCTGTGCAGCATAGTTATCCAGGGCCACTATTAGATTGACAATAACAAAGGTTAATATAAGAATTCCACGTGTGAAAAGAGAGCATGCATCTGGGGGGTGTTTCATCAACGCTTGTCAGCGCCGACAACTGTCGGCACTGACCAATTTCAGCAAAATCCTTGGTTTTGATTGGCTGAGATGCTCTGGTCACTGACTGTTACTATGGTGATTCAAGTTGTCAGCGCCGACAAACGTTGATGAAACAGTAACACCCCCCTGATGTTGCTTATTATGAATATCTTGAATAATGATAAGAGATAGAGCACATTCAGGTGCTTCGTGCAGTATTTCCATATTCTTAGAGGGGGTCTCACTTCAAATTCATACTTGATAATGCATGCAAAATACAAGTTAAAGCAAATAATCCAGTAGGACATCAATCATGTCGAGTGACACTTAGTAATATGATTTTCTTCGGTATTTTCAAACTCATTTCCCCAACATATACTTTTAAACAATTTACTTTTGTGTCATTAAAATATGGCTTACGACCCCTGGCGATCAACATGACGACCTAAGGATTTTCTGACAATGATTTAAAATCAGTAACATTATCAGACTTTGACAAAATTAGATTCCGTATAATGATGGGCAAAGACAAAGCCATGGTTAGTTGAGTAGTTATGTATAAATGAAGCCTAACAAAGTTGAAAACAGCTCCAAATTCATAGCTTACTAAGGTTACACATCTTGTGTCCGTGGAAAAAAAGAAATGTATTTGTTCTTTTATGGTTTAGTGAGATGATCTGTATTTTTGACGTTCAAAATGTTGCCAAAAATATTTTATGGAAAATAGTTTATAACTACTCTACATACTAAAATATTCGTCAATATGTATATATTTTTTTTTCTCCTGAAACATAATATTTAAGTGAGATTGGCTTTTGTCCATGCATAATGACAACATATACATTCACCAAACACAGAGATTTTCATTAAGTATGTAGGGCATCACAATATATTTCACTCAATGTACTCATCACGTTACGTGACTTTGTTGATCAAAAGGAAAGATAATGGAGTAAAGAGTGAACAAACCGAAGTGGTGATTTCACAGTCTTTGCTTATTATCTTTGGCGGGAACCATGTGTGAGAGCATGGTTAGCATCGGGCCCGTGAGGCGAGGTTGCTTATCAGAACCAGTTTCCATTGCGATGAATGGCCATGACATCACACTTTGGTAAGTTATGTACCCACTTAAAGAATGAAAATATATGAAAGTTTATTTTTAATTAATGCCACCTTTAATGCCACCTTTAATGCCACCTTTAATGCCACCTTTAATTCCACCTATTTGCATTCAACAATAACTCATTAGATTTCTTACTATGTTTATGGTTTATTTGTTCAAACATGGAATATGACATGTAACGATAAAGACTAAAACTAATTATATAAAGCTACTGTCACAAAGGTTCGTATGAACGATGCGTTCGTACGAATGTCACTCTTCGTACGAATTCTGGAGTTCGTAGAGATTCGTAGATGGGGCACAGATTCTTACGGCCTTTTTACGAATTTCGTACGAACGCTGTTTAATTCGCAAAAACAACTTAAAACCTTATTTTAGAGAAAGGAAATGATACAATGGCCGTAGAATTCGTACGTTTTTCGTAAGAATGCCTTGAGTTATTCTTTCGTCAGACTTACGGCCATCTTATGATTTCTTTTTGTCGTAAGATGGTCGTACGTGCAACTCACGGCACTCTCAAGTCATTCGTAAGAAGATTTTACGATTTATTTTGTATATTTTGTCGGGTTGTTAAAAAGACGCTGCCGTGTCCTGTCGAAAATTCTGTAACAGTTGAAAGTTTCATACTTCAAGATGGCCATAGTGCCAAGGAGACTACAACTGCAGCTGCATCTGCAAGTAGATGAGGAGGAGGTTGTTGCTCCAACTCTCCCCCTCTCGCTCCTTCCTCCTCATCTCCTTCCTTTCTTTTCTTCCCCTTCCCCCTTTTCCTTTTGATTGCCTTCCCTTTTGGTCCCTTTTGCTTTCTGGTCGGACACGTATAGAACAGAGTTAGGATTTGAACTTCGCGCATTTGGCTTTATACCCTCTAAAACTCAACAGTCGTACAAATTGTGTACCTACGCCTTACGAGTCCCTTACGAACGCCTTATAAACTCGAAGAGTTGTTCGTAAGAACGCCGTACGAATCTCCGTTCGTAAGGCATTCTTACGAAAGACGTAAGAGCCCTCTTTGAACGACTTAAGGCGTTCTTACAATCATCGTAAGAATTTAAGGCTTCTAGAATTGTCTCTCGACCCTACAAAATCTTGCGTATAGTTCTTACGATGTTCGTACGACGTTCTAACGGCCGCCTTACGAAGAGAGGGTTTCGTACGAAGTTAAAATAAATCTTGGACAAGACCATCGACCAGGCTACGAACTTACGAATGGTCCACAAACGGTCTACGAACGCTGGTTTCGTACGGCCTTCTTAAGAAGATCTTACGAAATTGTCTAAATATCGTTCGTACGGCGTTCGTACACTGCAAAAAGTCCGGTGTTAAATATGAAACATCGAGCTGGTGTTAAATTTCCGGTGCTCATTCATGGTGTTAGATTAACACCTCCGGGTGTCATTTCAAAACTTAAAATTGTTTTTTGAAAAGTTTCTTAGTTACTGCAGTTCTTGTTAATTTTGAACTTCAACAAGACGATAAAGAATTTTCCGATAAAGTACTTGATTTTTCAAAAAAAAATCTGTAAATGCATTTACACCACAGTAACACCAGTTGGTGTGGTCCCCTATTGAAGCTGGACGGGTGTTATACCATTGAAATTAACACCACCAATATCAAACCAACACCATGCGGTGTCATTATTGAATTAACTCTATAGCGCAGTGTGAAAAATATCACCAGCCACAGTGTCAAATTAACACCACGAAGTGCCAGGCGAACACTTTTTAACACCGTCACAATACATTTTCTACACCTGTGGGTGTGGTCCTCTATTGAAGTTTGATCGGTGTTAGATTTAACACCCATGGTCTTAAATCTAACACCGATGTTTTTACAGTGTAGCAGCCGTAAAGGCATTTGTGACCGAGCCTTAAACCAAATACAGAAAATATTTAGGTACATATTTCCCTGTATATTGTATTTTGTTAGTTATAAAAAGTGTCTCGGAAACATGCAAGTCATGCTCAGTCAAGGGGAATGTCATTCCAACGTCTTTTGTTAATCGCACAAATCAGTACCTCTCCACAGCGCTGATTGACAGATGACGTCAAAGGTAGAGTCTTGGTTTGGGAGGTGATGTTGTAGGCGTATCCATATACCGATCTGGTAAAATTCGTAGAAACTTACTGTAGTAACGGTACATGGAACGTACCGATATTCGTTTCGCTGCCGAAATTATGTTGACTGTTCATGAATCAACAGAAAGCACACTGTATTTGCATTTTGCATAGGTCCTATATTCTGCCACCCTCTCCTGATGCATTTACTCTTCAAACATTCGTGCTTATAAATATCTTAACATAGTAGTAAAGGGATTTTCAAGTTAATCTTTTTTAAAAACCTCGGAAAAAAACACTCATGCAGCTGACTCTCAGAAAAGGCTTAGGGAATCAAAATTTCCTAAAAATGTCTAAATATTGTATTTTTCCGCCATTTCTTGATATCAAATGGCTTACACAAGGTTTTGCTGATGTCGTGCGAGGCACATCAATACCCAAACACGGAAACACCCGTATCACACAGAGGGCAAGTTAGCTCTTCATAGTAATGGTGAAGATGAGGATTTAGCTTTCAACTTTTTGTGAGATAATCAAGAAACCACTTATGACATGTTACAGACCATACCATTTTCAGAGGAATTCAAAGTTTATTAGATGAAAATCGGTTTTAAAATGGCTGAGTTATTCAAAGAAAACAAAGTAAAACAAGCAGTAACGATGGACCCCACCTTTTATTAGGATCGGGTTGTTTTTTTGTTTGTTTGGGTTTTTTTTTTTTGATACCTCAACCATTTCAGAACAAATTTTCATTTCATCAAATAAACGTTAAATTCCTCTTGGAATTACATGCTCTTTCAAATTTCATATGAGGTTTCTCATTATCTCACCCAAAAAACTTAGACACCTGAGGTCTCAACCAAAACTATACCACCCCTTTAAAGACATACGTAGATATATCGTCTCTGTGTGTTCATGCGTGCAAGTGTGTATGTCATGTACTCCCATTAGGTATATTCGCAATTTTGGCAGATAAAACATGCCTGCAAGAGTCGATTTTTTTTTTTACTACCCAACCGCCTGACTACGTTTAGAAAAATGAGAAATAACATTGTTTCCCTCATACGCCTTATACACAAACTTTAGGGATGCTCTTTGTTTTTGTTTCAATTCTTTGTCTTCTTCGTCATAATCTCACCCTCCCCCCCGTATCACAATCTTTCTGAGTGCTTTTTTTATTGCTATTTCATTGTCTTGATTTTTTCGTGCCACCCTAAAAGTAAACAAATAACCTTATAACATAATTATGATAATGACAATGTTCGATCAGAGGGACTTCACGGACAATGCATGTTATGGGAATCCCCACAACGTTCATAGCTCCATATAGTATGTATGTCGGCTGTAAAGATAGGTTTCACAATTCATATCTTTATAACACATACACACTGACACAGGCACACACACACACACACACACACACACACACACACACACACACACACACAAACACACACACACACACCCACACACACACATCCAACACACACACTCACATACACACATTACCGTAGACTTTCAGTCCTATGTTTATCACCCACAGATCGTCTATAACTGTTTAATACTTTTATACCGTATGA
The DNA here is from genome assembly GCF_964275005.1 of Diadema setosum. Classification (NCBI taxonomy): domain Eukaryota; kingdom Metazoa; phylum Echinodermata; class Echinoidea; order Diadematoida; family Diadematidae; genus Diadema; species Diadema setosum. The sequence goes on along the minus strand of NC_092691.1, from coordinate 4,421,652 downwards.
AATTATGATATGAACAAACCGTCTGCTTAGATGGATGTTAAGTGTACAACAATACAAGAATTACATTTTTATAGCGCTCTTACAAACTTAATTGCTTCACATCATTTTAGGCTCCTACATCCTTTTATCATAATTATCTAGAGTACAATTGCATACCTCGCTACAATACGAAACTCTTGCCTGCTTCATAATGTCATTACATTACAAATACTCGAAATAGTTACCTATCAAAAAAAAAAAAAAAACACTTATCAAGATCGATACATTATTACAAAGATAGACTGTATACCACTGAGATTAAGGAAACAGGATTCCCTACCAGCATACTTTACCTCAGTGAGGGAATACGGGGGGCGCTGTGGTATAGTGGATAAGACTCCCGACTCCCGATCGGAGGACCCGAGTTCGAATCCCGCCCAGTGCTTACGTCCTTGGACAAGATATTTTTACCCACTATGTCCCTCTCGACCCAGGTGTATAAATGGGTACCTGGCAATGCTAGGGTAATAATAATTGCAGGGCCCTCTGGTAGAACAGTGGCAACACTGAAGAGGCTACCCTGGGTAAATAAGACCTTATTGTTGTTGTTGTTATTATTATTATTATTATTATTATTATTATTATTATTATTATTATTATTATTATTATTATTATTATTATTATTACGTCTGTTCAGTCGCGACATGCTGAGATGGGCTCTGCATGTGTAAACGGTGCCCCACACGTCAACATGATCATTTCTAGGAATATACTTTAATAAAAGTTTCCTTATCCTACCTACAGAATGGGAAGATACCCGCCTGGGTGTGTGGTGAGGGAACCTTCGGAGAGGATAGACGAGAAAGGCATAGAACAGGGAGGAAGAGAATAGGAGTTTTACATTACCTAATGCTCAGGTGCAGATCTTGGCTTATAACTTGTTTTCTCTTCTTTAACATTTATTTCCTGAATGATAACCCGATGCAATAATAGTAATAATAGTAATAATGATAATAATAATAACAATAATGATGATGATGATGATGATGATGATAATAATAGTAGTAGTAGTAGTAGTAGTAGTAGTAGTAGTAATAATAATAATAATAATAATAATAATAATAGTAATAATAATAGTATTAACAATAACAATAACAACAGTGGAATGCAATGTTCCGAACATTATAGACTGCAATTATGATAGTCCTCAATGTGTGAGAGGAACAGAAATGAACGAATGAATGTTTCTATCATTTTTTTCCATAATAGTCTCTCGTACAAAATCAAAGCACGAAGATGAAAAAAAATGCATGTACCATGCAACAGTAAAGACATTCTTACGTGACTCTTTTCCCTTTCGTTTTAACAGCGGCTCAGTTATTGTTGTCAAAAACTTTTCTAAAGAGTAATTTAGCCATGAAGCCTTTGTAAAAAGCTCACTATTATTTTCTCGTACCACTTCCGGTGTTAATCGGCTGACAAGCATATAAAGGGGGGGGGGGGGGGATCCACAGCTATCCACCACTGCAGGCAGAATATTCTAAGTCAAGAAGTGTGAACATTAACGTGATGTGGAATCCATTGAAGGGACCAAAGAGAATACCCCCCCCCCTCCCTCCCCCCCCCCCCCTACGGCCGGTCAACTCCAGTTTGACAAAGCCTACTGTAGAAAACGGTAAGCAAAAGCTGATGAAGGTAGAATCCAACTGATTGTAATCAACACCTGAAATCTCTGATAGAAGGAGGGAGATATCTCACCTCCCTGATTGAAAGCGATTTTTCTTTAGTTCACAATTTTTGTATGATTTTACTTTCATTACTGTTCATGACCGTTCCTCCGCTGCACTTGCAGGTTTCATCACTGACTGGCATTGAACAGTCTTGGGATCAGTCTTGAGAATGCTCCATCAGTAGACTCAGGGATAAGCATAGCGCAAAGCCGCTATTAGTACACGTATGTAGGAAGAAATCTCATACAGTCCAATATCTCAAATCCGTGCCTCAAATTCCCACTCCACTAGAAGTTTGGTGTATATTATTAATATCATTACAGACACTGAGAAAGATCATTTCAAACGTCCTCCTTAAGAAGATGCATGTGGATGCCCGGACTAGTCTTTCATTCAGACAATCGACAGCAACTGTCTCATCCAGAGTCCCAAGACCAAAATAGCGAAGGCCTACAAAACAGACACTGCGTGTATGTCAGAAATAAACATCTGAAGCACTGCCAAAGAATAAATAAAGAAGGACAATGATATGGCCATTTCTATGATGCACACTCTTTAAACTAGTTTAAAGAAAAAAATTCAATAGTTTGATTATCATTTACCAAACTATTATCGTTTATCTCAATTTTCCTTTTTTTTTTTGTTGCCCTGCATCGAGAATATACTTGCGCATTGTCTTTACCACTTTTTTTTCTGCATTTATTATTATCCCCCTCCCCCTGTATGTATTTCCCTCCCTCTCTCTCTCTCGTCTCGTCTCGATCTGTTTCTCTTTTAACTCACATTACATCCTTTTTTCCTGTCTTTTCACTTAGTGTGTGTGTGTGTGGGGGGGGGGGGGTGGGGTGGTATGACGTGGGTCAGCTGAAACTTTATTTATTATTATTATTTTTTGGGGGAGGGGTCTTCTCTTTATAGCCGTAATTGCTCATACAAGTGTATTCATTCATTTATATATTTTTCAGTAATCTAGTCTTAATAGTTCTGTCAATCTAGTCGTGTCGAGGCGTGTTTTTTTTTTTTTTTTCTCTCTCTCTCTCTCTCTCTCAAGGATTTGTTGGTCGGTTTTGATTTATTTCGGATTTTGACATACTGGATAGCTACATCCTATCAAACCAGGGAGGTGGCCTCCCTGGTCCTACCAGGGACGTGAATGAAAGATCTCCCGCCCCTGGTCCCTGGTATGGAGCGGTCCACTTTCCTGGTTCTACACTTACAGTACCAAACAAAGGTGCAGGGGGCGGATCCATGATTCGTGAAGAGAGGGGTGCCTTTACAAAATTAAAGGGGGCGACGCAGCACCCCCCCCCCCCATCGCGCATTTATTTCTTTTTATTTTTCTTGTTTTAACAATTAAATTAAAGGAAGCGCGCCCAGTGCGCTCCTCCCTGGATCCGCAACTGCAGGTGGGCCTGATTCAATGGGGACATCCAAAGGTGTAATACTGTAAGTATACATCTCCATTCTTCCCGACAGGGACCCCTCTGCCAAAATAAAAGCCAGCATGTAAATGCAGAACAGCACCGCACAAGCCACCAATGAAGCGACAGCACGTAGAATGAAGACGACGCTTCGCTCGCTGATTGCACATGTAGGCCTATGCATGCTATACTGTATTACCGACTACTGCTACGTGTCCGAGAAAGCAAAGAAAATGGACTGCAAAGTCATGTTTTCCGGTCTCATTTACTTGATGGTGCTCCATTTCGTGAGAAGTGAAAGCATCGCATTTGATGTGAAACCAGGCGGCAATCCACATAGCTTTGAGCACGGGCTCGTAAGTAGTAGTCTAGGGGACTGGTTTGTCACAGTTGTAAGCCAGTCCCAGATACTTAATTACGTGTAGTGTATTAAATGTCATGTCTCGGATTTCCATTTTTTTTTTCATTATGACCTTTACGACCAAGTAATATAGTAACACTGCTGACATGACTAGGCCCCCTTCTTTGTATGTCTTATACATTTTGCACAGTCCCTTTTGAAGGGGACAAATAACAGACTTGTTTTTGTTTGTTTGTTTTTTTCTTTGACTGTCATGTCACCTAAATTAAACTAACCCTACCTAACCGCAGCAGCAACCCCAACCATACCGAGGCGAGTTGGGCTGTATACTGGTTACAGCGCCCCGCGCCGGGGTTATCACCTACTCTAGTCTTATTTCTATAAACAGTAACACTGTCACCTGCCTACTGTCATACACCCATCCCACCAAGTTTAGCTTTATGGACAACCTCAGTTATCGGGATTATATCTTCAAGGTTCAAGGCTTTGTGTTTTTGTTGTTGTTTTTTGGTTGTTGTTGTTTTTGCCTGTCATCCAGCATGCAGAGCATAGTCAACAACAACACTTTAATGACTACTATGAGTACTAAGCAAGCAACTTTTTTTTGTCCGTAACCAAGATTCAAGCTAAAAGGACTAACAGCAGTATTGCACACTCCCCCTTCCTCCTCATTTGGTTCCAGATATGGAACATTGAGGAGTGTTTAGAAGAAGAAGAAGAAGGATTTTTTTTTTTTTTTTTAAAGCAAGTTGGATTCTTATAATATTAATAACATGTTGATGTCTTAGGGCACAGCTAAAATTCTACTAACTTCAGCAGCACAGACTTTAATTACAGTTCCACTTTGCAGGCCATATATAGGCTTTTTCTTGTTGAAAACTACAGTCTACCCCCATGTATCTTTTATGTACTGATTATCGTTCTCAGTTGTGGTGTGCGCAGTGAGATATTAAAATACTACAAAATACTTGCGTGCAAACTGGTGCTAGTAAAAAGAAGCTCTTCTACTGGCAGAGATGGATTTGCTGAACCCTTCATGTGATCTGGTCCACAGATGGTTACCGGTAGTTGACCACACTTTTGAGGTACAGTAGCATGTTCCTCAAGTGGATGGAGTCTGAGAAAAATAAATGCTGGTAGATGAGGTTTCTTGCAAAAGGGATGACAAACTTCTGAGGATTACCTAATGTGAATTGTTAGGTGCTGTTTCAAGAAACATGCTAGAAATGATGACATGCTGATGTATATCCCGGATTTATATCATCTTGACCTTGAATTGAGCTCAACGTTCCTGTAAAGTATACTAGGCCACTGGAGTTGTTAGATCATGAAAGGGACATTACTTGTGAGTCCAAACAGCTGAATGCCATTAAAGGGATCATATAGTTTTGGTTGAGACCTAACTTCACCTTTCTAACAATTTTTGTTGAGATAATGAGAACCCTCTTATGAAATATGAAAGAGCATGCAATTCCAAGAGGGATTCAACATGTATTTGATGAAAATTGGTTGTGAAATGGCTGAGATATCCAAAACAGAGCAAATCTAATAAAAGTTGGGACCAACCTTTTATTAGGATGTCTTTGTTTTACTTTGTTTTTTGATGTCTCAGCCATTCCAAAACAGATTTTCATATAATAAACTTTGAATTCCTCTTAGTACAGGACTCGAGCAAAGTAATGCTGAATCATCTCAAGCTTGTTGCTCTTTTTCTGGGTTGCTAGGTCTCAAACAATACAAGCATAATCCAGTATTAGTTTGATGAGTGTCTTTAATAGCACAACAGCTTGGTCTGGCAATTAGGACACGGCCAAATGAGCGGCATTGCAGGAAGGCACTTGCTCCATTGGCTTTCTTAAACACTATAAACTATCTGACACAATGCTTGATGAAATGTTCCCCCCCCCCCCCACACTTCCCTCCATCTCCAATTAACATTTGAAGTGAACAGTTAGCATAAACCTGGATAACATGACTGGTAGGGTATTAGATTTGGGAAGTAGCTAATATTACAATGTAGCGGTGGGAGGGACAACTGGCTATGATGGGGGGGGGGGGGGGGTAGGATGAACAATTTTTTTCCTATTCTCTATCATGTATTCTCTATCATGTATCTGTTGTTTTCTCATTGTTGAGCAAGCAGAAATAATTAATCCCTCCTCTTAACCCAGGATTACACTTTACACAACACTGAAAAGTCTGACCTTCACCATTTATGAGATTTTTGCTGGATATTATTATTATTATTTTTTTTTTTTTGGGGGGGGGGTATGTTTGAATGTTTCATAGTTCTTGACAATATTTAGAATTTCTTTGGCATGATGAATACATTTTCCTGATCAAAACCACACATTTATGTAATATTGAGTTTGATGTTGTGCTACCTCTAGATTTTCAATGTGCAGTAGGACTCCAAACTGATTTCACTTTGGCAGAATATCACAAGAACATCTCAAGTCGATAATAATTTATATTTATATGTATCTGTGACTCTCACGATACAGAGCAACTAAGTTGCTTTGTATGTGAAAGAACATATTATTAACTAGCTGTGTTTTCAACCTCTCTCTGCTTGCAGGGCGATTTCAATTGTCAGTTTTCTTATGTTGCTCAAGGTGGAACAAATGAGGTAAGTATGTTTTTTGTTTTTTTTTAATCTTCTCTTTCTCTCTTGTCTCCTTTCTAGAATTATGGCCCTTAATATTGGCAATGTAAAAGAAAATGTGTCACAATAGATCAAGACAACTGATCCTTCACTGCTAGTAATATTATGAAAATAGAGAATTTGGCATATGAAGAGCACCTTGTTACCTCTAATTCACATGGTGGACCAATAAGAAAGTGAGAGAAGAGATTATCACCTTTTTCATCAATTTTCGGTATCACCAATACGTAGGTGCCATATGTAAAGCAGTGTTTTAGATGCATTATGTGATAGAACTGGAGACAAACTTGTTCTAGTTCTGGCTACATATTAACTTTTGTGCTGTTATGTCTTTATCTCGAGGTACTTTTTTGTTGAAGATTTCTTTGCTTTTCATCCTGTGACCAGCTTATTGGAGCTTGGCAGATTACAGTGAACCAAGGAATCCACAGTGCATCTGTGACAGGGCTTTTTAGCATGCACAGAAGTTTTCTGCACATTGGCGATACCGAGAATTAAGTTTGCTTGAGTAGATGTACTGGTAATTGAAATAGCATAGGTCAATGACCTACCTGTATCCAAGAAGAGTTAAAGAAAACTGAATATCTGTGCACAAAACCAAAGAGGAGAGGTGCATGAATGACATTACACAGCTTCCAACTCATGAGGGCACAGTGAAGATGTCACGAAATTTCATCTAAGCCTAGAAATATCAGATCTCTTGAATTTATCAGTAGATATTCACATCTTGACTGTCATATTTCTTTAACTCTTTATGTGCCATGGTGTAAACCCACTGTGTGTCACATTATTCTGAGACAGCAATAAAGTCATGCTTTAGGAAAACATTCTCTTTTTTTCAAATCTGTATAACTTTTACTGATTTAAAATGTGAAGCTTTTCTTTGATGCAAATTATATGACAGATGTATAATTGTTTGTCTTCCAAATGACCAGTAGCTATACATTATTGTAGAGACATGACTTTTTCACAGAAAACAGTGACAGAAACTTCAAATTTACTTACAAGTCCAGTAGGGAACACTGCTAGATAGTCAATCACCACACAGAATACAAGCTACACTGTACGCTTTGCTAGAATGGAATCGCAAGAAAAGCTGTCATTGTATGGTGGCATTTGTCAAATAATCGATCGGTTTTGGCAGTTTTGTTGGATTGAGCTGAATATGCAAACTTGGCGTGCCACTGACTGAGTCAGACGTGCGAAAATGGCACATAGAGAATTAAACGTTCCTACATTCAATGTATTCATACAAATTTTCAGGAGAATTGTGACCTCTCAAGCCTTCACTCTTCAGTTATAACCAAAGTTTATTTCTCACATTTTCAAGAGAAGATAAATCTATCCGTTGATGTTGCATCTAATAAGTATGCGGAATGATATTGTTACTACATACATCTAATCTATAAGTAGTAATGTGTGGTACATACTATATCGTTTTGCATGTTGTTGTCTTGCTTTACTCAGAAATGGGAGTTACAAATAGAAAGTGACCGGAACGACTTCATTTGCACCGTTTTACGACCCCAGGGTACCTCCTACCTCTTCTTCCAAGAGTTCCGCCTCCAAGTCTCTGGGGCCGTGATACATTCAGCAGAAGTAGTCGTAAGTGATCGGTGTGGTCAAGATTACATTCATTTCCCTCTTGATAAATAAAAGATTAGAAGAAAAATAAAAGCCGAATAATACAGTGAATTGTCAGTGCCCTTCAGAAGTTACAAAAATGTTGAAAATGGACTGATTTTCCTATAACGCACATTTCGTATTTACCCCCTCCCAAGAATACTCAGGACTAGTTGTCAAAGGGTTTTCTCACCCTCCCTCCCTCCTCCTCCTCAAAAAAAAAAAAACAAAAAAAAAAAAACACTCAACTCTGTATTGATGGGACTAAGGCATACCATTCTGTGTGAATGGAGGTATGACACCTGTAAGGCTATGAGTGTAATTGGAACTTTTTATTTTCATTGACTTAGCAGATTCTTCCACATTATTATGCATCATTGACTTACACAAGGGTTATATACATTAGGTAAAGACTGCACAAATCTAATGTTGTGTAACAATAAGTGTATTATGACCACTCTTTGAATCAAAATGTTTTCATAAGTGATTGTCATCCATGAGTGCAGATAAACTTTTACAGCAGACAACATTATCATCAACCTTTGCATTTGCATTAACTTTTGTTCACTTTGTTTAAAGGAATTGTTTGCCTAGTTTTAAAATATGAGTTAGGGATAAAACCAACCGGTGTAAAAAAGTTAATTAGTGTGATCAGTGTTAAGTATTGTAAAATAAACAAAATTTGAACAGTAGTTATAATAAAATTGTTTCTAGACTAAACCGTCTACAGGTGTGGTTTAGTGAGAAACATAGTGATATCCCCTTATATTTTAGGTTTCATTGCAATATTTTTATTTGGTAGGATGCTTTGTAATACAACTGACCTACTCGTATGCGTCAAATGTGGTAACTGAACATTTTCAAATCACTGCTCCCAAAGGTAAACAGTACCTTTGGGATATCAAATGTTGTCATTGCTACTGTTGTTTTTATATTGAATGCCAAAACAATTTGCAAAGGAATATTTTGATTCCTTTTTTTTTTTTTTTTCATGCCTATGTGTGACAGGCCAACAATGATGCTCCCCTAAAACCTGGAGAGTACGCCATGGATGAAACTCAAGGTGAGAACTAGAACTATTTGGTAATACGTTACAATATACTGCTGTGTACCTATAATGTGTGACATGAAATTGCTATTCAGTGAACTGATACGTATGCCAAGTTATTTTGCTCGTAGTGCAGTCAGTGTGAATAATAAATGGGTAAAACGATCCAGTGTGAACCTGGAATTGGGGAATTGGCCAAGATGACTTTTGACTTTCTTAGCCTTCTTCCAGACTTGAAGTTCATGTCCCATCATGGTCATGTAGACTCGGTGATACAAATGAGACAAATGACAGATCAGGCAATTGCAAGATAAATGAATTGATACAAGTTTATCAAAGTTTGACTTGAACTTAGGTTGTTTTGGAATTGAAAAGTTTTGCTCATTGTCATCTAGCAGTGATACTAATTGCAACCACATTATTAGGCAAATGATATGTGGTGCTGATCTGTGATCAAGCTATAACTTCCCTTTTGATGGATACTCATAATGTTAAAAAATGTTTAATTTGGGTGATTAAAGTCATCATTGCTAGGTTTGTGCAACACAGCAAAAAATTATACTAAGTATGCACATTCCTTTTGACTTCTTGTTACTTCATGTAATTAACACATTTTCTCACCATTTTTATCATTATATATCATGAAAATGATTAAAGATTATGAATTCCATAAATGTCTTATATTATGGAAGTCCATGTTTGATTGAAACCGCTACCTTCTATTTATTTTATTCTTTTCAAAAATGTTGACTCACATAAAGTGTGAAAATGCAAAATGATACAAGATACATTGCGAGTTTAAGGTCAAAGAATATTGGTTTTAGAAAGGTGAAGAAATCGGTGTTTTCTTGTGAGAATTTCCTATTGAGTAGTTGAATTTTTAAGACAATCATGTATAATCAACAAAGTTTGAGAGTTTCAACAGTGCATCATATTGCATGCACAATATTTTGATTTTTTTTTTTTTTTTTTTTTTGGGGGGGGGGGTATTTAATCCTAGTAGTATTATTGTTGATTAATGCTGTTAGGATTGCTTTAGTATGGATATTACTTGACAGTGTAAAGGTAACAATACAGTGCCTCCTGTTTGAAATAAATAAAGTTAAAAGTAAAGAGACAATTTTTCACTTTCATTTTATGTCATTTCCAACAATAGAAAACAATAAAAAACACATCACTTTCAGATGCTTTTGAATTAAAATTCTCACCAGAGCGAGTTGAATCGACTGGAAGTAACTTCCCAAGTCCAAAGGGGCATACTTTACACTAGGTTGCCTGCCCATAGTTTTTGAATTGACTGCCAGGTGTAATGAATATGCATATATGCAAATTGAAATATTCATAAATTGGTTCTCACGGGGATGGAGAAGTTTTTTGAGAGAGATCGCACACATTGCACTGGCCTGCTCTAATCATCTGGTGGTGATGTAGCTTGGTCAGTGTTCAAGCATCACAGATATGATGTGTGTGCCGCTGATTATCACCATCTTCTCCCCAAGGTTATATCACAGGTATCATTCTTTGTTTTATACTGTTATTTTGGCTATTCATTATTATATTCCACATACTAAGAATCTTGCTATAGGATTTGTCAAGAGCTGATCACATGATAAAGTGTAGTTTTTCCCATCACATCACCTGAGAAGAAAAGTTTGTTACACTCAATGTTGATAGTCCCTTTTGTTTCGCTGATCTCTTTAGTCCATACAGTCCTAATGCGAGATGAGTACGCGTGAAATAAAAGTGCGTTGCACTGTGGACTATCATCTAAGTTCACTTGATAGTCCACAGTGCAACACACTTTTATTTCGGTGCTGCGCAGTGCACGGAGCAAATTCATTGTTTTGTCATCCACGCGCATACATCTAAAGTAAACTATGTAGCCTAGGCCCTAAGGGTACATACCTAAAGACAGCTAAAACAGTTTGAGATGTGGAATAAAATGGGAATATCTAGGACCCTAGATGTGGAATATAAAGCAAATTATCAACTTTTAGTTTCAGGCAATGAGATAAACTATCACTTCCTCGGCGATCTGAATATGTACGCTATCTTTCCTTTGTATGTACTTTGTATATAATGCACCATGTAGTGTGTGCGGATGCTGCATAGCAGATGACTGGTTGGCCACTAATTGCACTGTTGCAGAAATTTTTCTTAGTAGACCTACATGTTATTATTATTATTTTTATCTACTTCAAGAATTTCATAATGTAAGATATGAATCAAATATATGCCATGTGCTGTTTTAAAGGTACCAGCTAAAATTATGGATTCTTTGTTGATTGAAATTGCACTATTTTCTTCGGAGATGTGCCCCTCAGAAAATAGTGCCAGCCAGTCACCTCAGCATCCATAATTTCAAGTGGACTCTCTGGCCAGAATTCACGTAGGTGGTACAAATAAAACCATGGTTTAAACCATGGACAAAAGCCATGGAGCGCCAAGTGTCGCGTGGAATATTTCTTTACCAAATTGGTCATTTCCTAGACAAAATGACCGTTTCGTTAATGAAATTATGATTTCGTGGACGAAATGTTCATTTAGTTACAAATTGTAACAAAATAATCATTTCATCGACAAAATGAATGATTTCGACACTTGGCGCTCCATGGTTTTTGTCCATGGTTTAAACCATGGCTTCATTTGTACCACCTTCGTGAATTCGGGCCTCTCAGTGCGTGGTATATTTGATTACTGTTTTTCTGTCTCCCTTTTCCCACCAGTTCACAGTGTGCCTAACGTCTTCAAGTCGCAGCTGGCGCGTGTCACCGTAGAAGCATCTCGGCAAAATGCGGAACTGTAGCACGTTGCCCTGCAGCATACATCAACAGGGTGTGGCAGTGTGGGTGTTGCCATGTTTTCCTCATCAGTCTGGGCGCAGGGGGGCGTCCATGGTACCCGTATCAGGAATGAAGCAAATTGGATTCCCTTTCTGGTTTCAAGAATCAGTGTGTAATATATATTTTAAGGGTCAATCAAATACTTAATATTTGATATTGAAATATATTTAAAATACTGGCCTGTGATTGCATAGAACATGATAACAAGTTACAGAGTCTGTAAATACAATTGTAATATTCTGCTCATGGTACAACATTAGAAACCTTCTAATGTTTTACCATGAGCAGAATATTACAATTGTATTTACCATTTTTTGCCATGCAAGGATATTAGATTTTGTTTTTTCTATTTTTTTTTTTTTTGTGGGAGGGGTGGACCAAATGAAAAACAAGGGCAGTAGTGTTGTAGCTCCATGGTTTGATTAAAGGCATTATTTACCATTTGCAAATGAAACAAAAAATAAGCTTTAGTGCTTCAAAATAGTCCTAGAATATGAGGTAGGGATAGAAACAATGTAAAAATTTCACTCATTTAATCAGTATTAAATATTGTTGCATATACAAAATGTGAACTATGGTTTTACAACTGACCTACACATATACATCAAATGTGATAACTTGAACATTTTTGAAATCACTGCTCCCATTGGTAAACAGGACCTTTAAGGTTTAGTCGTACAATGTGGATATGCTCTACAAGCAAAGACGCTGAAGCTTTGGATAACTTGCAGTCGTGCGTAAAAGATTGCCACTGTGGGCTTGTTTGAGATGCTGCAAATATTGTGACTTCGCAAAAATTATAGTTGAAGGTATGCCTTTAATACTCTCAACAGTACTCTGACTCATCCAGACAATTATATTGGATGATGACATTTGCTATCTGAAAGAAACAGAAAGTTTTAACCTCGGGGCTTGAAACGCTATATCAGGGAGGTCTGAGATGAGAGGAGTATCTGTAAGTTGGACCACCCTCCGCAGAATTTCAGACCCTTTGAATGTAATATTCTTTATGTTGGATCCTGTGCCAATTGTCATCTGGAAGATGTTCCAGTGCATTGCATGCGCATGGCTAGGGAGAGAGAGTGAGAGAGATGGAGAGTGAGAGAAATATATAAAATAGAGTATACCTGTCTATTACTTTAGGTCTGTGCAGAAATCTCATATGATGTAAATACTTGAAAGATGAAATAATAGTTATAATAATGATAATAAAGTACATTTATAATGTGCCGTATCTATCATTACTGATACTATCGGCGCATGAAAGCTTGTAAGATTCAACACATGCTGTGTACACATTAACAGCATGTGGAAACAATGTGGAAATATATGTTATACTTGTATCAAAATAGAAAATGATCCAGAGAAAATGTTGCATGTGGTATTTCCTGGGATTGTTATTTTGTGAAGAACTACCTTTTATTGTATTGATGAGAATGGTTCATTGTACAATATTGTGACTGCTCAACATATGAAGAATCTCTTGATTAATTGTTTTGTAGTAATATCTGTAGAGGTTATGAGTGGCAATTTTGTACACTTAGCCAACAATATTGCATGAAATAGTATCCAGAAATACCTTGTGAATCTTGAGGTCTGAAATTTTTTTCTTTGTCATTTTTTTTCACTTGCCAATATTTAGAATTAACAGAACAAATGAAAACTCACCAAATTCCTGACTACATTTAGCAATACTATTTATGCTAATGAAACACATTGGTGAAAACTTCTGGTATTTCATCTTATTTCATTCCATCATTTTCTGCGGAGGAGAGGAAAGGAAAATTAGATTAATCGAAGTTCTGCAGTTGCTGTGTCCGTGGTGACGGGAAAGTTAGGATTACTTGGTGTGTGTTCTTTGATGTAATTTGGGTCTATGTGCCTATAAGAAGACTTCTCTTTTTTGTGAGATCAGCTGGAGTGTGCAACAGTCATACTTAGTGAAAATACCCAAGATTAGCTGAAGAATGTCTTTTGTCAAATATTTGTCACACAACAGAAAGTTGTATATACAATGTATCTCAAACTTTGTGGATCATATTGCAAACATTCCAAACTTTCTGACTGAAAAATAGGGATGATTTGGCTCAAAAGTAGGAAAGAAATATCCAGTTCCCATATAGAAGTGGGTCAGGGAAATTATCAAGAAATATCTGAAAATCTTATTGAAATAAGAGTTGGGAATGTTCAAAAATCAGATTCTTTCCTCCAAATTCAGAAAGGTTGGGAGATCTGCATATTGTATTCTGGGAGATTTGTTTGAGAATATCATTTGCTGTTTGATGGGACATTTCAGTTTGCTTTTTTTTTTTTGTAAACACTAGGCCCTATAGAAAAGAATGCTTGTTCATTTGCGTGATTAAGAAAATGTCAAGATTTTTGTGTGTATTTATGATAGGCAGTAGCATGTATTAGACAATTTCTAGTGCAAAGTTGCATTAAACTTCAAAGAAGACATCTGCACAATTTAAGGTGAATAACTTCTGATATCTATTTATTTGATTACATATTGAGCTACAAATCCTAGCATATTAGTGGGTTCTTATCAGTTACTCTGCTCAGTGAAATCTTTAGGCGTCTGTGTAGGGTTTACAAAGATGTTTATTGTGACCACAGATCGCTCTTTCATGAAGTTGCAAAACTTCCAGTGGTATAAAAAGGGGAACTGTGGAATCATTACCCACACTTCTGTAAATCGATGGACCAAAATCATTTTGCCAGAGTTACTGTGGTCCATTGCTTTTATGGAATAGAATATCTCGCTGTGGAGAAGATAATGTTACAGTGGAAGGATTGTATCTGCTGTAATCAGCAGGAGTTGCGGAGATTTTATATCTGTCATGTTTTTGCACTATACTATGTTTCATTTTTATGCCTCCGCCACGAAGTGGTGCCGGAGGCATTATGTTTTCGGGTTGTCCGTCCGTCCGTCCGTCCGTCCGTCCTTCCGTCCGTCCGTAATGAATTTTGTGGACAAGGTAACTATCAAAACCTGTTGAGGTATCCTAATGAAACTTGGCATGTATGTGTATTAGGGGGTGAAGTTGTGCCTATCAACTTTTGGGTGCACATGCTTAAGGTCAAAGGTCAAAAGGTCAAGGTCAAATACATAAAATTTCACTATTTCCACCATATCTATTGAATGCCTGAAGATATTTTCTTGAAACTTAGTGTATACATGTATTACCCAATTAAGATTCTCTGGTGAACGTTTGGGTCATGAGGTCAAAGGTCAAAGGTCAAAAGGTCAGGGTCAAATACATAAAATTTCACTATTTCCACCATATCTATTGAATGCCTGAAGATATTTTCTTAAAACTTAGTGTATACATGTATTACCCAATTAAGATTCTCTGGTGAAAGTTTGGGTCATGAGGTCAAAGGTCAAAAGGTCAAGTAAAAATATTAAAACTTCTTTTTTTTTTCTCCATACCTTGGAAAATTGTTCAAGGTATCTTCATGGAACATAGTATATACATATACTGACTGGAAGTGATTATCTAGAGAATGTAGGGTTCATGGGGTGAAAGGTCAGGGGTCAAAGGTCAAGTGCAACACTTCAAAATTGTACTATTTCCCTCCTATCATGCAATGCCAGCAGGGTTATTTTTTTTACACTTGGTGTATGCATACATGTGTAACCTAATAGAAATTCTCTGGAAAGTTTTTTTTTTTCTTCTTTTTTTGCCTCAAAGGTCAAAAGAACAAAGATCAAGTGAAAGTGCTGAACTAACTTTTTCCTCCATATCTCGGAAGTGGCTCAAGTTATCTTGAAACTTAGTACATATTATGCATGTTCTACCTGAAAGTGATTATCTTATGAATTTTAGGGTCAAGGGCCAGATGAAAATGGTAACAATTTACTATTCAATTCAGAAATTGCACTTTTTCTCCACACCTGTACCTTGAAAATTACTCAATGCCTAAATGTATGAATGGATCAAAGTCGAGTTAAAGTCCTTAGATCCCTAGATACATGCTCTCCTATTCATCCAATTAAACCTAGGTCAAGGAAGGTGAACATTCAACACATTTGTGACAAACTTGTCATTTCAATATTTTGCCAATTTTGTGAAAATGTAATCACACATTGTCCACATGTACTATCTAGACCTATTGGGAAAATCATGCATTATGGCGGAGGCATACCAGTCGCCAAAGCGACATTTCTAGTCTTATTTGAAAAAAACAAACAAACTTTCTCCAGCGTGGTAAGTTGTGAATACACAAATTACTGCACTGTTACGAATTATATATCCTACGAGTATTATTTCTGCATAAATTAGATGTGGTATTATTATGAAGGTATAGGCATGTGCTAGTACTTGCATTTTGCCAAAATAAGTACATGTAAGTTTTTGGTAAAGGAAATTCCTAATACTGCAGTCCCGTGGAAAATTTCATTGACATAATACATGTAAAAAGAAGTCTTTCCTATCATTTGGCACTGTAAGACGTGAATCGCAGAAAGCTCGTGAAGATGAACACAGTGTCACATGTTTTTGTTTTGTTTTCTTCTTCATCTGTTCCTCCTTCTCTTCTTCTTCTTCTTCTCCTCCTCTTCTTCCTTAGGTGATGTGTATACATTATAACTATTTGATGAGCAGAGATACAGAGAACATGGAATGTCTAAGTGCCTTTAATTCCATGTCGGTTGTTTCAGTGACATGGGACATTGTTCATGTCTGCATAATATATTCAGAATATCTGACGTTTGTACCTATACCTCGGAGTTTCAAGGTAAGGTTGTACACTCTGGATATTGATTGTCAAATTCTACATGTTTACTGCTCACCTGCACATGTTTTGCGGTATAGCAGTGGTAACTCTTACAATTTCCTCTTTTATGATACATTCTTAATTACAATGTACATGTATGTAGCTTGAAAGCACATGGATCATTGTGAAGAAGTTGTCATTCCTGCCATAGCGCACATTTTGGATTGATCAAGCAATTTTTGACTGAAGACTTGAACTATGTGTAATTTTTTCAAGGGATGTATAGTTCCTCTTTCTCATGTCAAGAAAGTAAGTACTCTCTGCGAGATGTTTAAAAAAAAAGGTATCACATTGTATAGATGTGATGAACAAGGTGATGTTATGTAAAATGCAATAAAGGAAGGATTTTTAAACTTATCTCTTTCGGTATGAATATCTGCCGTGACTGCGTTGTTATTTTCGAATTCCCATGTTTGCTTTTATATTTTTCTGTTTTGTTGATATGCTATTATATTATTGTAATCAACTTATTGTATTATATTCTATTTGATTTAATTTGATTTGATTCTCTTCTATTCAATTCAATTCAATTCCATCCTATTTTCTATCCTAACTTAATCTATTCTCTTCTATTCCATTCTATTCTATTCTATGCTATTCTGCATATTCTCCTTTCTTTTCTATTCTTCATTCTATACTACCTGTGTTCTATTCAATCTAATCGAATGTAGAATAAAGGCAATACATGTACAATAATGTAGGTAGACAGCAAAAACAAACGTATAGACAATCGTGTTGAAAATCCTTTTCTTTTTCCCTTTTTTTATGCCTCCCCCACGAAGTGGTGCCGGAGGCATTATGTTTTCGGGTTGTCCGTCCGTCCGTCCGTCCGTACGTACGTCCGTACGCTTTCGTTTACGCGATAACTTGAGTAATATTTGCTGGAATTTTACCAAACTTGGTCCAAATGTGAAGTATGATGGGGCAATTATTTGATTAGATTTGGGGTGAAATCGGCTGAAGGTCAAAGGTCAAAGGTCAAGGTGAAATCATGAAATTGTATCCGTTTACGCAATAACTCAAAACTGGATGGAGCAAATTTCACCCAACTTTGTTGGAGGATGATGTATGATAGGACAATTATTACTTGATTAGTTTTTCAGTGAAATCAGACAGAGGTCAAAGTTCAAAGATCAAGGTCAAATCCTAAAATTTATCTGTTTATGTGATAACTCAAAACTGGATGAAGCAGCTTTCACCAAACTTGGTCCAAGGGTGATGTATGATGGGACAATTAGGTGAGTAGATTTTAGTAACATTGGCAAGAGGTCAAAGGTCAAAAGGTCAAGGTCAAATGCTACAAATGTTGCAATTTCCCCCATATCTATGCAATGCCCAAAGGTATTTTCTTGAAACTTGGTGTGGACATGTATTACTGCGTAAAGATTCTCCAGAGAGAGTTTCATGTCATAAGGTCAAAGGTCAAAAGGTCAAAGATTAGATGAAAATGTTGCAATATCACTTTTCTCGCAAATGGTTCAATGTATCTTCGTGGAACTTGGTACATACGCATGTACTGACTAGCAGGGATTATATAGGGAAATTTGGGGATCATGGGTCAATAGTCAGGGGTCAAAGGTCACGGTCAACTCCTCAAAATGTTACTATTTCCCTCATATACTAGTATATGCAATGCTTGCATTATTAGTTTCAAAACTTGATACATGCATTACCTAATGGAGATTCTCCGGGATATTTCGAGCCAGAAGGTCAAAGGTTAAGGGTCAAAGGCCAGATTTCAATGCCCCTCCCCCCCCCAAAAAAAAAAAGAAGAAAAAATAAGAAAATCTATTTTGTGCCATCATTTACACTCTTTCTTCCTACCTTGGAAATTACCCAATGCATAAACTTACAAAAAGGGTCCGTCAGAATTCAAGTAAAAATTCTCAATTCCCCAAATGTGGGTGCCTACACTCTTAGAAAATTATAACAAACCCACAAGACATTTCTGATAAACCTGTCATTTCAATATTTTACCAGTTATGTGAAACTGCCATGGATCACACATTGTGAAGACATTGTACTATACGCCTATTGCCCGAGAATCATGCATTATGGCGGAGGCATCAGTCGCCATAGCGACATTTCTAATTTCTCTCTCTATCTGTGTGTGTGTGTGTGTGTGTGTGTGTGTGTGTGTGTGTGTGTGCATGCTGGTTTTGATGGTTATTTGTTTGCTTTGCTTTTTTTTTCCTCCCCCCCTTTTTTTTCTGGTGTGGCTACAGTAGTACAGTGCCTACCAGCGTGGTAAAATATGGCAATACAGTATGTGTATCCCGTAATTCTTGAAGCAAGGGTCGCTGGACCCCAATGTTATGGCCAGGAAAATTTCACTTCCTTTAAATCTACAATAAGGTCCAACCCCCCCTCCCCCCCACCCATTTCCTCCTTCCACCAAGCCCCTCCCACACCCCTGCCTCTCTCTCCAACGATGACGAAGGGCTGTGATTAGTATGATCAGGGAGGTATGTCTCACCTCCCTGGTATGATACTATAGTAATAGTTTCACCAACATTTCCTGTGCAGAGAGAGAGAGAAAAAAAAACTGAGCAGTTTGATGGTATGCCTAATTGAAGGATTTGGAAATTGTGGATGCGGGGTGGGAGAGGTGGAGAGGGGATGGGAAGGGATGGCTTCTGGGAAGCACCGCAGGGGCTGTGATGTCCTGAGTACTCTTTTGATGCAACGCTCTGATTCCCATGGCTACACAAGACGCCGGCCAAAGTCCTCTGTGGATGTGCGACTAGACGAAAAAAAAAAAATGAATATAAAAATAGAGAAGACTCAACAAGCCGAATCCATCAGACAGTGACGTTTTGGACGTGTGTCCGCGTAAGCACGCCCGCTGGTGTTCGAACCACGAGAAGCCACAGTCGCATACTCTACACTTGGTAAAATAACATTAGAATGTTTTCCCTGGATAGCATGCGATTACACTGCGCATTAACATTGATTTAAGTGTACATTGTATCAACTGCCCATAATATAAATATTTCTTTAGGTGTTACTGATAATGCATATGAGTTTTAAAGGGGAAATACAGTCCAAATACTGAATAAGTTAGTATGATAACAGAGAGTAAAATATTACGAGTTCAATGGTAAAATTTTGATGGAAATCGGGTGAGAAATAAGAAAGTTATGACATTTTGAAGTTTCGCTATCTTTTTTTTTTAAGGAAACAGTTCTTGAACGGTCAATATGAATTTATTATGCAAATAGCAAAGTGAGCATGTCATCCCCTCACAACTTACCATAATTATAGTTTGTACATACAATTTTGAAATTTCGAGTTTTGCATTCAAACGCAATTATGCCCGAGGCTCAAATCCTATATCTAACTGTTCACTATTCTAAAGCTATCCAACAGGAATGACAACGTGTCTCAGACTTCAATGACAGAAGCATTACATTTTCTTCATTTTTTTTTTTTGTACACGATCAATGGAAAATTGTCAGGTTATGACATGTTAGCTCATTCATTTGCATATTCATATCCATTGCACTGTACAAGAACTGTTTGCATTGGCTTTTGCAGAAATTAGCAAAACTTCAAAATGTCATAAATTCCTTATTTTTCATCCGATTTCAGCCAAACTTTTACCGTTGAACTCGTAAGATTTTACTCTTTTTTTATCAGACTAACTTATAATTGGACTGGATTTTCCCCTATAACAAATTCAAGTAAATACGCTAGCCAATGCAGAAAATTTAAGTCGTCAGGGGGCTTACTGAAAGCAAAACTCCATGTTAAAGTTGCATCCAAACACACACAGACAGACACACACACACAATGGACTTAAGACACAAAATAGGAAAGTTAGAATTTTACATACTAACAAGCTTGCATGCACAAATAAACAGTAATACTAACACCAATCGGTTGCAAGTACAGGTGACAATATCATCATGAGATTATATGTTTTGGTCCATACACCATCCGCTTTGCACGTCAGTGATATGCAACATAATCACAGCTCAATTCATTTTATTTAAAGGATTTTAACACGATATTATATTTCATAATATGCTTGATTGCATCGTAATGTTATGTAATACATGCATAATTATGGTTTGTATTGTGTCTATTGTCATAGAGCTACAGCAAAGAGTCATGCGTCAACCCACTATGCACAGTACGGCACGAACTCTGTGACCTGTCGAGCGCCAAGCGTCATCAACTGAGCCAGTGATTTTGAGTGAACCTGTATGTGTACGTCACATGTTTGCGACCAGCTGCGGCGCTCAACAAGGCTTAATCTCATTCATCGTAATTCTGCTCATTTCCTTTCTCGCTCATTTTCATATTCGGTCGCAGATTCAGATTCATTTCCTCCTATGTGTTTACCAACGTAGAAAACACACTCTTCGCATCAACCAGAGAGACATTAGATAGAAATAGAGAGATAGATTAGAAGAGGAAGAGAGAGTACAAAAATATAATCTATTGCCCTGTTTTTTATGTTTCGCTTTATTTCTTGCTTCATCTGTATTCTGTACTTCATTATGACACATGCAGCACGAGCACAGTTACAAGTATCAACCGCACAGAACACATCATAATTATTGTTATGCCGTCGAGCTCCTCTTCAGAGTCACCAGCCGTCATCCTCCCTGGTTTCGAAGCCTGGTCGAGATGTGCGACTTTTATGAAAAACTAGAACAGGTATGATCGCACTGCATCATGATTATATAAAGCAGACACGACTTGCGTTATTAAAGGGAACCGAAACCAAAGGAGAAATGATGAGGATTGAATGAAAGCAGCAACTTTAGTAGAACACATCAGTGAAAGTTTGACGAAAATCGGACAATCGATGCAAAAGCTATGAATCTTTAAAAATATTGTGTTGAAACAGCTTGATGAGGAGACTACTTCAGTTTATGACATCATTGTGTGGACGACAGTATAATAATAAAGAAAATCAAACATGATTTCACTTTTCTAGCATAATGAAAGAGCACTTGACTAACCGCTTTCAGAAAGCAGGGGAATAACTACTGCCTTTTTATGTCAGTAACTAGTATGGAATGTGTAATTTTTAATGAAAAATGATTTTTTGTTGAATTCATTTTATATTTTCTTTAAATTGTGGTCCACACATGACGTCATGAACTCTAGTAGTCTCGTCATCCAGCGGGTCCAACACCAAAACTTTAAAAATTCATAACTTTTGCATCGATTGTCCGATTTTACTCAAACTTTCACTTATATGCTTCACTTTGTTGCTGCTTTCACTCAATTGACATTTCTCTTTGGGTTTTGGTTTCCTGTTAAGTTCTTTGTAGAAAGTCAGCACGAAGTGAACTAATGCTCGTTTAAAATCGAAACTACTGATGGCTGCACTAATTGTAGCTCGTTTATGAACTCCTGCATATCATTTCATAATCTTGAAATTTGTTCACTTTTCATCCCAGCCTGTTGCTCCGCTTGTGCTCACTCGTCACGAAGTGAAATCTCAGAGATGTTTTCATAATCTATCTCATTAGTGTTTCATTCCAGTTATATTGTATAGTTATATAAAGAGTAAAGGTATGCAACTGCACATGTATAGACGCACACATTGATATGCTTCTACATCTATCTACTGACGTCGATATTGTATATATAATATAAATGATATCTATATCTGAATATTCTTATTATAAATGTAACTTTATAATTATAATGTATCTTTACATTATGTATAAATGAGCTGAAAATAATTGACTTAAGTTATACATCACCAAAGAGAGAAAATACAAGTCTTGTTTCTGTCCCTGTTTCTTTATTACTTTCAATGATTTCTGTTGGTCATTATGCACGATTTTAGTTTTGCTTGTTTTGTTTTTCCTTCAGTTTTTTTTTATTCTTCCTTCGATCATTAGCAAACAAACCAAATAAAAAATAAAATATAAAGCAACACACACACACACAAAAAAAAAAACAAATATCAAAAGAAACATATCTGTAAATAGTTTCTTTACTTCGGACCATTTGCAGACATCAGGCATAACAGGTGCATTTAGTGTAAATTGGAGAATACTCGGACTTTACTCGTGGCGGGAGAAGTGATCCTCATCCGGCATTCCTAATCGTCGCCTTAAGCAGGCTGTGATTATCTCAATACAGTTTTTTTTTTTTTTTTTTTTTTTTTTTTTTTTTTTTTTTTTTTAATACCAGTATGGCTGTCATTTACACTAAAGCACTCAGCTGTTATTGTAAAAAAAAAAACAAACAAACAAACAAAAAAAAAAAAACAAACACCGATGTCACGAGTACTACTTGCTGTTTGCGTCAACTTATTTCGCACTGGAAAGAAAACATGGAATTATCGCAAGTATTCAAATTCAAAACGCTAATGATTGTAGTATTAGCAATGTTGATGATAATGATGATGATGATAATGATAATAATGATAAGATATGCTACTGCTTCTACTAACGATAATAATCATAATGATGATGACAATGATAATGATGGTAAGATATACTATACTGCTACTGCTAATGATGATAATAATATCTTGATAAATAACGATGATAGTGGTTATGATAATGATTACAATAATACAAAATTTATTATGGATTACAACATTAATACTACTAATGACACTAGTATTAGTACAAGTAACAATTCTGCAAAGAAAAATAATCTGTAAGAACCTTTACAACTGTCTCTGTTGGTACTGTCGCGTAACACTACTACGAAGATTTTTTTTTTTTTTTTCGTTAGCAATGCTGCCTCTTGATTTATTTTTTTTTTTTTGTCAAGTCATGCATCACTAAATTTCATTGCTATTTCACTTATTACAATTCACGCTGACAATGTTCAGGTCCGTCTATTTTGATGTAAGCATGGAATTTTAATGTGCAGTTTTGAGACTGAGCGCACCAAGTCCTTAGAACTACGTGTGTCTGATTATTTTTAATTGTCTTGAGCTAAAGTTTTTTATTAGTAATATTTCATAGAGGAGAGTGATAACAATTAGTCTTCCTTTAAGGTCATTTTTTATTCTTATTTCATTTTAATCCATATGATGTGTAGGTTAGGCTTATTATCTGATTAGCTTTATAGATTATATATCATGTTATATCATAGATTAGCTTTGTGTGGTATAATATTTGAAATCAAGTCTGTGTAACATTGAGTCTGTAAATTTCATGTGTTTATTAATGCTCCTTACAGGAGCAACATATGTGGTTCCACATGCCTACGGGCAATAATAAATTTAATGTCTTTACTTTTGAGTGCCCTGGCCCACATAATCCTTAACTTCACAATATGAAGTATATTATTCCTCTTTCATTTTGTGTTACATGTACACAGTGTAGCCCTTTGTAATGTTCACTCTGGATTTTGTTCTATGCTTGTAATGTTTACCATTATGTAGTCTATATCTGCTCCTTACCTGAGCTAATAATAATTGTGATAATAATAATGATAATTTTTATCATGGTCGGAACTAATTCGCATATTATGCAAATGTAACTATTTTCTCCCATTGGATTTCTTGGGATTTTTAGTATGGTGTTTTTTTTAGGAGACCATTGGGATAACGAGTTGCACTGCAGTGGAATTTCTATACTGTTGCTATTAGTGGTGGGTGAAACCTTATTTTGACTAGTCTCTTAAAAGAACTAACTGGATTAAAAGGAACGCAAACCCAAAGAGCAATGTGGATTGAGTGAAAGCAGCAACATTAGTAGAACACATCAGTGAAAGTTTGAGGAAAATCGGACAATCGATGCAAAAGTTATAATTTTTTTTTATACTACTAAAGGTTATGACGTATGAGTGGACAACAATACGAAGAAAATACAAAGAAAATTCAACAAAAATTCAATTTTCTGGCATTATGAAAGAGCATTATTTGACTAACCGCTTTCAGAAAGCAGGGGGAATTAGTTTTATTGCTACCCTTAACATGTCACTATCAAGTTGATGGAATTTGTAATTTTCATGAAAAATGAATTTTTGTGGAATTTTCTTTATATTTTCTTTATATTGTTGTCCACTCATACGTCATAACCTCTAGTAGTCTCCTCATCCAGCGGTTCCAACACCAAAACTTTAAAAATTCATAACTTTTGCATTGATTGTCCGATTTTCTTCAAACTTTCACTCATGTGTTCTACTAATGTTGCTGCTTTCACTCAATCCACATTGCTCTTTGGGTTTGCGTTCCCTTTAAGGGTTGATGAAGGTGCTTCTCTCCGACAGCAGACATGAGTGATAGAAATTACAGTAGTTAAAGGGTGTGTACAGTTGAGGTAAGGATTTAGCTTTTAACATTTTGCGAGATATTCAGAAACCACTCTGTAAGATGTCAAAGAGCATGCAATTCTACGGGGTATCAAAAGTTTATTTGATGAAAAATCGGTTTTGAAATGGCTGAGATATCCAAAAACAAGGTAAAACAAAGAGATCCTAATAAAAGGCGTGGCCTGTCGCCTTTTATTATTATCACTTTTTTGATATCTCAGCCATTTGACAACCAATTTTCATCAAATAAATGTTGAATCCTTCTTAAAAGTACATGGTCTTTCATATTTCATATAGGTTTCTCTTTATCTTACTTAGGAATTTTCAAAACATGAATCCCCACCTCAACCAGTACTGTACATTAAGCTGCGGTGCATGCTGGTGCAATGGCAGCCACTCAATCTTCATCCATCTTCAAGACTGCGGACAGGAAATTTCTTGCGCGCCATGTCAAATTATCGGCTTAAAGTAGGGGCAAGCAATTTCTGGGTGTGATTGATGGCTTCGAGAGCCACGTATGAGATGACATCACTTAGAGAGGGGGGGGGGGAGGGGGGAAGGGGTCATAGATAGACATCCTAGGCATCAAAAAAGGGGCTAAAGCTGGTTATATTTCATCGCCTAATATTTGTCATTTACTTTTTCTAATGTCAGGGAAGGTATTTCATATAATCTATTCAATGTTCTGCCAAACTTGGCTTAAAGGGATAGTACAGTATTGGTGGAGATGAGAATTGGGCTTTCAACTTTTTGCAAGATACCAAGAAAACACCTATGATATAGTACAGAGCATACCATTTTAAGAGGAATTCAAAGTTAATTTGATGAAAATCGAGTTTGGAATGACTGAAACATCCAAAAACAAAGTAAAACAAAGCGATCGTAATAAAGTGTGGGTCACACACTTCATTAGAATCGCTCTTTTTTGGATATCTCAGCCATTTCAAAACCCAGTTTTCATCAAATAAACGTGAATTCCTCATAGAATTACATGCTCTTTTATGTTTCATAAGAGGTTTCTCATTATCTCACCAAAAGAATGTTAGAAACCTGAAATTAAGTCTCAACCACAACCACAACTATACGATCCCTTTAAAACATCACAGCCTGACGGTGCCTGATGTGCCGTTTCACTCATAAACAGAAATATAAGTCTCTAATGCTTAAAACCAAAGATAAAAAAGCGTCTTTGCTTAAAACCCCATGGCTAGATAATAGTTGTATAAACTATGATTTGTTGTGTTGTGTGTTAATGTGTTGATATATGATAATTTCCATTGCATAATATGTGAATCCCCGTTATACCTTCTAATAAACTTTCTTACTTGCTAAAATCAAATCAATTTGCAACCCCCATACACACACACTCACACATACATCTGTGCAGGGAGGTCTCACCTCCCTGATCTGTGTAAATTTATTTAGATATATATTTTTTTTCTGATACACAAGAAATGTATCTACACTTTACAAGAAAGCGTATTTTGCCTTGAGATTTTGTATAATATTGCATTATAAATTAATATTTCATGAGACTATTGTAATTCTGTATCTGTTATCTTCTTCTCTTTTTTTCTTTCTTTTCTATACCTCTTTATACGTGGTCCCCATGGACGACCAGCGGCACCTGAAAAGTGCAGCTGATTATGGGCTATCCAGCCGTTATCTTTCTATAATCATACATTCTATTCTTTTTCGTATATCAATGATGTGTCACACTATTCATTTGCTATGTATGTATGTTTCATTTTATGCATGATGTATCATTTTCCTTGTATACTGTATCTTATGTTGTGTTTTACATCTGTATGTATGTTTATGACGGAAATAAAACAAACAAACAAACAAACAAAAAAAAAAACACACACACACATACTTTGAGCAGGGGACAAACACCTTTAATACATCGATCCCGCTCAGGTCCTATGCAACGTCAATGCCTGATCAACCTATTCATATATGAATAGGTTGATCAGGCATTGACGTTGCACAGGACCTGAGCGGGATCGATATCAGAGTGGCTATAGCCACTCTGATAAATAGTTTCGTCTGTGCACAACGTCTTTGTCAGAGTGCTCGCTCCGTGTGTGTGTGTTAGTTAATGTAGGACACAGGTCGCGGTGGCTTGATATGCTGAGTCAAGTCTTCGACCTGTGTCCAATACACATAATATAACACTGAATCTGGTCAGTACTGCCTGTACTCAGATCTCTTTTACACCTTTTATGTATTGAGGATGGCGATAGAAGAATTGGAAAAAAAATATCCTGACAAACTAGCTTCGAATTCCGGACCTTGCGCTTCTTGCGACACAGAAGCATGCTGAAAGGAATAAATGGAGGAGGGGGGGGGGGGGGGGAGTGGGTACGGTCTAGGTGCCACTTTTGATCTTTTTTTTTTTCTCTCTTTTTATTTTTTTATGCAACCATAAAACAAACAAAGCACACAATAAAAACAATGTACAAATGTCCAGCCTATAGCATTAAAAAGGGTTCAGTAAACAAGTCACATTAAACTATCTGCCATAATGGAATAACACAAGAAGATGGATGTCTATGAGATATATGAAAATAGAGGATCAACCATAACAAAAGCATGGACCACTTCCTCAAATGAAATTGTAATTTACCTTTCTTTTGTGCTATAGCATATTCAGTTTTCTGTTTATACTTTACTAAAGCCATAAATGCATCAAAATTCAAAGTTGAACCTTGAAATCTACATCTATATATATAAAACTTAAGACAAAGAAATAAAAAATTTATACATGTACAAAATTCTACGTCATTATTTACACCAAACATCATATTAAAAGGCAAAAAGGTATATACCTTTTTGGTCTTTTCCTCTATGAAATCAAATATTTTTTTCCATAAAGGTAGTGTTTTAGGACAGCGTACAAATAGATGAAAAGCAGTTTCCTGTTCTTGACTACAAAACATACAGTTTGGGTGTTCTATTCTTTTAATCTTAAATAAGAATGCATTTAAACCAATAACATCATGAAAAACCTTAAAATAAAAGGAACGAAGTTGTGTTTCAACAGTACATTTATAGTTATTCATATGAATAACATCCCACTGAACTGTTTCATCATTAATGGAGAAGAGGTCTTTCCATTTACCTATTCTTTTCTCACATGAGGAGTCACAATGTACATTTCTTATTACCGGATAAGCATGTTTAGAAATTTTCTTTTTTTTTTCACCAGCTCTGACACTACTTTATCAAACATATCTTCATCGGTATCCAAGGAAGAATCAAACCATGAAAGATAAATACCATTCATTAAAGAGTTATATTTTCTCCTATCCTTAATTGCAATATCAAATTCCAGAACTAGCTCTTCAAAGGTTTTGACACGACCCCCTATGTGCAAATCATTAATAAAATGAATTCCTTTCTCAAACCAGTCAGGGTAATAGAAAAAAGGTCTATGTTTCAAACTAACTTTCTTATTCCACCATATATAGTCCTGTAAATGAAAATTTGAAAGGCCAAGGTCTTTCAAAATACCTTCTCTATAAATGTACCATACTTTTAAGGTTTCAACTAATTGAGAATTCTTAAGCTTGTTCAAAACACAACCTGGGGCGTTTGCTCTCCACAAGACTAAGCTTTGTTCATGAAAATTCAATAGCATTATCTGTTCAATATCTTTCCATGTATTTGAATAATAAGGATCTAAGAATTTTGCAACCCATGTCATCTTCTGAGCCTGTGCATAAACCAAAGGATCAATCATACGCAAACCGCCTGAATCATAATCATTACATATTAACTCTCTTTTCACTCTATCTCTACCCCCTTTCCATATAAATTTAAAGAGCATACTATTCAGTCGTTTAAAGAACGACTGAGGTATATTCAAACAAAGCACAGTAAACATAAAAGTCAGCTGAGGTAAGAGCAGTGCTTTGACCACAGCTATCTTTCCTAATAATGACAAATTTCTTTGCTTCCAACAATTAAGTGTATGTTCTATTTGTACTAACTTGGATACATAATTCAATTCATACAAAGATTTCGTATTCAGCGAAAAGAGAACACCCAATGCTTTAAATGAATTTTCCTTCCATTGTAAACCTTCCAACTGAAGAGGATGAAAGGTAGACCCTTTTAAGGATCCAATGTGTATAGCTTCAGATTTTGATAAATTTATTTTACATCCAGAGAATATTGCAAATTTGTGTAACAACTCAAACAGATTTTGAAAAGACTCTGCATCACCATTCAAAAATACTGTTGTATCATCTGCATACATACTCAACTTTTTTTCATAATTCCCAATGGGTATACCTTTAATATGTTCACTGCTACGAATAGCAATACCCAGAACTTCTATGGCTAAAATGAAAAGTAGTGGGGATATTGGACAACCTTGGAAAATACCTCTAGATAAAGAAATTTGATCAGTGAAAAAACCATTATTCACCACAAAACTACTTCTCTCATTATAAAAAGTTTTGATCCACTGAATGAAGTTGTTTCCAAGGTTAAATTTCTTAAGAATTTCAAATAGAAAATTATGTTCAACCCTATCAAATGCTTTTTCAAAATCTAGAAGCAAAATCGTTCCTGGTATCTTCAATATGTCCGTATATTCAATCATGTCCACAATGGTCCGAATATTAGCACTTATATTTCTACCTGGCATAAAGCCTTGTTGATCTTCCTTAATTATGGTATGTAAACTCAATCTTAATCTATTTGCAAAAAGCTTTGCTATTATTTTATAATCTACATTCAGTAATGATATGGGTCTGTAATTTTTCACTAAATAAGGATCCTTATCTTTCTTTGGTAGCAACGTTATGACACCATGTCTCAGAGACTGCGGTAACAAAGAGTTTATAAATGAGAAGTTATACATATCTAACAATAAATCAATAATATCGTTAAAGAAGACAATATAAAATTCGACCGGAAGCCCATCCAGTCCTGGAGTTTTATTGGAACTCATTGCTTTCACTATAGCCCAAATTTCTGATTTTGTCACTGGGGCATTTAATTTTGTTTTTTCTGTCTCTGCTATCTGGGGAATATCTATATTGTTCAAAAATTCTGACATCTTTTCAAACGAGTTCTGATCATTTTCAGAAGTGTAGAGGTGAGAATAAAAATTTTGTAATTCTAACAGTACCTCATCTTTTTCCCCTATTATTTTATCATTCTGCAACCTTAGTTGACGAATAACTTTCTTTTCACCAACCCTTTTCTCCAAATTACAAAAGTATTTTGTGCTACGTTCTCCTTCCTCTACCCACTTCACTCTTGATCTCACTATCAGACCTGCTGTTTCTTTATCTTCCATTTCCTTGATAACATTTTCATAATTCACCAATTCTTTGGTTAATTCTACTAACTGATCTTGAGCTCCATCCCCATAAGTGATAATAGTATCTGAAATTCTTTTTTTCACATATTGAATTTTATCTTTTACTTCCTTCTTAATTTTGTATTTTTCTCGTTTTTTTCTTGCACTGTATTCTATACAATATCCTCTTATTGTACATTTAAAGGCATCCCAGATGATATTTGGATTACAATCCGAATCTTTATGATTTTCTTTAAAATCTTTTATTTTTTCCTTTATAAACAAACCAAAATCTGAATCATGTTTAAGAAGCATAGTATTACATTTCCAATATCCCTTACCACGAATAGACTCATTACACAGTAATTGCACGGAAACCACTGAATGGTCTGACCCTACACCAGAAACAATATCACTATTCTTAGCATTATTAATCAAATCTGTAGAAATTAGTATATAATCCAAACGTGAGGAAGCAACAGGGTTTGACTGGTATCGGGTAAAAATCCTCTCGTTTGGGTGATCTTTCCGCCATATATCTACCAAATTAAAGTCTTCCATGAAGAGTCTACATGCTCTTTGAGACTGAGTATTAGAGTGGTGTGGTTTAGAACCATAATAATCAAATGGGCCTAATACCAGATTCAGGTCTCCTGCTACTACCAGGTGGGAAGATCCTATCTCTTCTAGCTTACCATGTAAGTCCCCCCAAAATTCAGGACAGTCCTTATTTGGCCCATAGATATTAACTAAAACTAAAATAAAACTATCTATCACAACCTCTAAAACAAGAAATCTCCCCTCTGGGTCCTCACAAGAAGAATTTATATGTACTTTTTTAGAGGGTTTAACTAATATTCCTACTCCCCTACTATTGGAGGTGTAACTCGCAAACCATGCATTACCTCCCCATTGTGTCGACCAAATATTTTCATCTC
This sequence comes from Diadema setosum, assembly GCF_964275005.1. NCBI lineage: Eukaryota > Metazoa > Echinodermata > Echinoidea > Diadematoida > Diadematidae > Diadema > Diadema setosum. The sequence continues at coordinate 4,390,704 of NC_092691.1, read as the reverse complement.
TTTTATGAGAATGAGTCTCTTGTAGAAATATAATATCATCACCTCTCTTATGAAAATGATTAAATAAACTTTTCCTTTTAAAAAAATCCTGGATTCCTCTACAATTAAAAGAACTGATTTTCAATGACGACATGAGACAATCCATAATAATTCAAAGGTATGCGATAGTCTGGCTTCTTCTCTTGACACATACGAACCAAAGTACCAAAATGTGAAATGAAGAAAAATTAATGGCTGGATGCAAAATTGAACAATAAATAACGAAAACATGACATAAAAACATACTACAATCGGTCATAGACAGCGACTGATGTTCAAGTAAACACCTGGGGTATCTCTGCAAAAATATTAAGTACAAATATGTAAGCCCAAATTTCCAAAAAAAAAAAGAAAAAAAAAAGAAAAAAAGAAAAAAGGAAATTCACCGAAAAAGAAAAACAATACTAAGATCAACATTCTGCGGTAAATATGAAATAAGTTCTAACAACAATCATGTATTAATTACAAACACAGCATCGTACAAAGCATAAACACGCATACATACACACACATACAATACATACACATCATGGCGGGACACAGGCACGTTCCAGACAAAAAATTGGAAGATCTACATGTATCTCAACTGTAATATGATCAACTGACTTACATATTTGGCGCTGCTTTGAAACATGCAGGAAAAAAAAAGGTAAAGTCTGAAATATGTACAAGATTTGTTTATAAAACAAAAACTACATGGGACACAGCCATACCCCTCCCCTCAAGAGAACATTCCTGCCACACAGTAGTGCATATCCAGTATAGGTAGATTGGAGAGGAGGTGAACAAAAAGAGGTCTACTCCCACTCACCAACAATCATAAAAGTACAGCAGTCAAATGTCCTTAGTAACTCCAGTAATCTTATCGCGGATACGGATAGTGGCTGGATAGATCATAAAAGCAATCTTTCCTTCTTTCTTGAGCTTGATCAATTGAGGTAGCTTCTCCTTTCTCATTGCCTGTACTCTGCGACTGAAGTCGTCGGAGACGAACATTCTTGTCTGGTGATCACTCTGTCTCTTGCTCTTGAAGAACTCGATCAGGGACTTGCGCGCTTTTTCCTTGGCCAGGTAAGTGCTGAATCCAACGTGAATGGGGCGCGGGCGGGGACTTTGCTCTCTGGACAACTTGCCACTTCTGTGTGCTCTTTGTACTGCATCTCTGACATCCGGACAGCTAGCCTCGTTAAGCAGGTTGTTTACGAAGCTTGCACAGTCAGCGCCTTCAGCTTTTTCTGGCACATTGAACAGAACTATGTTATTGCGTCTGTTTCGGTTTTCAATGTCGTCCACTTTCTCCTCAGCTGTTTTCAATGAAATGGACAATCTCTCCACTTCCTCTTTGAGACTGGCAATATCCATCTCCATGCTTTCATGCTTTTCGCGACACTCAGCAAGCAATACGTCAAAACGGCTTTCAAGCCGGGTCTCAAACGCCTGAAACCAAGCCGGTGCCTGAAGCTTGTCATCCCGGGTATGGGCTGATGTGACTGAAGATTCCGAGCTAGCCGAGGTAGAGCCCGCACTGGTACTGGCAGCTGCGACCGGGGCAGCCCCGGCGGAGCCCCCGCGAGCATGATGGTCAGACATGATCACTTGCGCTGCCACGTTCGGCTGGTTTTCAATTTCAATTGAACTCTGGCTTACCGTTGAGTTGATGACTTGAGAGTCTTTCTGGGTAAACAGTTTGGTTTTCTTCTTCTGAGGTGTGATTCCAGAGGCGAAGAAACCGGAGGAGGGCTTAGACTTAGGCATTTTCAATTCCCAGGTGTTTTATATACGTCTCACTCGTAGGCCGCCATCTTGATTCCCCCTCAGGTGCCACTTTTGATCTCGAGTGGTTGTGTGGTTGGTATGCACTTTCATAACTGTGCGGAGAATGCATTAACCTTTTAGTGTCGAAATTGTAAACAGATAAGGTTGATTTGGAAAGGTATACAGTGTTGTGTTGCGTTACCGGTATTGCTCTAAAATGCTTCGAACAAGCCGTGTTGTGGTGCGACGATACAGGCGAGTAATAAAGGCAGCTTGTTGAGATGTTTATCTAAATGACAAGCTGAATGCGTATGTGTTTCGTCAAGATTTAAGAACCATGCTTTCAGGTCGAAAATCATAAATGCATGTACTCTCTCTCTCTCTCTCTCTCGCTCTCTCTCTCGTTATGATACAGGCCCTAATGGCGAATCAAGAGGGGGTGTACCGGTCGTGCGCCCCTCTTTCTTCTTCTTCTTCTTCTGATTAAGTCTGCCTCCTTCAATAGACTGAAGATTCTTGCAGACTGTGCTATTTACATTATAATACAATTTATTTACAGATATTTACAAGCACACAGAAAATTGACGAAAATAAGTAGCCACTTTGATCAACCGTTAGACGGTGTCGAAATGATCCCACAGATGGCGCTGAAACAATTTCTGACGACAGGGAATTCCAATTCCTTATAGTTCTTGGAAAGAACGAATGGCAATGCGATTCAGTTCTCGAGTATGGTACCTGATAGGAGTGTGGTTGCGAGGCTGTCGTCAACTGAGTAGCATGTTTGATAATATAGTCCTGTGCTGAAAGAGGAGTAAGATTATTGTGTATTTTGTACATCATAATTAGCCTGTCATTTTTTCTGCGTTGTTCCAGAGTGGTCCAATCAAGTTCTTGTAGCATTTTGGTGACACTTGAGGTGTCATGGTAGCGATTTAAAGTGAATCGCGCAGCTCTTTCCTGGACCATTTCCACTAGGTGGATTAGGTTCTTGGAAAAAAGTTACCCCTGGACTCGAGATGGGTCCCAAACTGTGGAAGCATACTCAACAATTGGTCGAACCAACGTTTTGTAAGCTGTGGCTTTAACATCAGAAGATTTTATGCGAAGATTGCGTCTTAGAAATGCAAGGACGTTATTGGCTTAATTGACAGTATTGTTGATGTATTGGGTCCACTTCAAATCAGATGTGATGGTTACACCCAAGTACTTCACGGATTCAACAGATTCAAGAGGGGCGTTATTTAGATGATACACGTGTTGCACCTTTCTTCTTTTCCTGGATATTGTCAAAACCTTACACTTATCTGTGTTACCACCATCCATTTTTTCGCCCAGTTACCAATTTTGTTTAGGTCCTCTTGAAGATTTTGCGTATGATGTTGATTGTCAATGGTCATGTAGGAAATTGCATCATCGGCAAAAAGGCGAACCTTTGACGCTAGACCATCAGGCAAGTTATTAATGTAAAGCAGAAAGAGGCAAGGCCCAAGAACCGACCCTTGAGGCACTCCAGATCCTACCGCTACTGGAGAAGATTTAATACCATCTAAAACGACCCTCTGACTTCTTCCACAGAGAAAGCTTTGAATCCATCTCAGATTTTCCCCCCTGATACCAAGAAATAAAGTAATGATACTTTACTTCTTGTTAAAGCAAAAGAAACTAGAAAAGCACTCTGAGAGCGCAGACCTCCGCCAAGCAGTTATTTTCCACCTATGATCTTGCTTTTCCCAAAAAGATTTTTCTCCTCTCCACCACTGGGGAAAAGCTATTTGGGCTCTTCCATGGAGATCAGTGATTTTTCAACCATAGTACATGCTGAAAAATCGCCCGATTTCCCAATATAGAAGCCTTTGTCAAGTCACAAACCCTCAGATGCGCGGCCAATCCCGTGGTCAGATCTCTTGGATCCGGCAATTTTTGAAATCAGCGCCCCAAAATACCCCTACATGCAAAATTTCACACTTTCCGCCGGATGTGAGCATCTCGACCTTTTTTTGCTACATATCTGCCCTACTACCCTGGCGGAGGTAAAATGAAGAAATGGGCGCTTGCACCCCCCCCCCTTTTAATTTGGTAAAGGCGCCTCCCCTTTAGGAATTCCTGGATCCGCCCCTGGCCTATATACATTCTTTTTGTGTCCATTGAGTGTGGTCTCTCCGCCATGAATCCTATGCATTTATATGTGAATATATGCAAATTTATGCAAATTGTGTGCATCAGAGTGCATGAATATTACCAGAGACACTATAATACATGTAGTGTTCTTTCATGCACCCCCCAAAATTCGGTGCAATCGGTTTACAAATTATTATACACAACTCCTGCGTATATAGGCCGGTGTCACAGGCCAGTAGATAAGTTCCGCCGGAACGAATCGTCGGAATTTGGCCAGTAGACCTTGGCACTCGACTGCTATTATGATCCAGTGTATCACTAATTCGATCGAGTAGACAGATCCGACACGGGTAAACCCGCACTGATCGCTGATAGTTACGTAGAGATCAGGTACACCGGGGAGGTGGATCTCTTCCCACCTCCCTACACACAGGTCTATACACAGACATCGGGTGGTGTGCTGATCGAAAGAACCTGTTTGCTTTACCTTTGTATGTTATCCATAGTATTGATTAAGAATAATAATAACTTGGCCTTGCAAACAGTTACGTGCAGGAAGGTTGGGTTATTGTTAAAGGGATGGTATAGTTTTGGTTGAGCCTTAACTTCAGGTTTTTATCATTTTTTTTTTTTAGTGAGATAGTGAAAAACTTCTTATGAAATATGAAAGAGCATGTAGTTCCAAGAGGGATTTAATGTTTATTTGATGAAAATTGGTTTTTAAATGGTCGACATATCCAAAAAATAGCGATCCTAATAAAGTGTGGGACCCATTAAAGCATATTTTATTACGATCGTTTTGTTTTACTTTGCTTTTGGATGTTTCAGCTATTCCAAACCCGATTTTTATCAAATAAACTGTGAATTCCTCTTGAAATGGTATGCTCTGTACTATTTCATAAGTGTTTTCTTGGTATGTTGCAAAAAAGTTAAAGCCCAATTTTCATCTCCACAAATACTGTATAGGGTACCGGTAGAGACCAAGAGATGAACCTTCAAAGTATGCAGCCATTGGCAGTGCGTATGGCGTGACATGTTTACAATTTGATCGTTGAATGTTCTGCTGGTGGGCGAGATACGCTCTAAATATAATGTTGATTGTTGAACTTCAGCGATGAAACAAAGAAGTGTGCAATATAACATCGAGGACCTCTTGATACCGCTTGTGCTATAAAATGTCTATATTATCTAGGAAATGAACATGACAGAACATCAGAGCGACATTTTTCACAAGTTTGAAGGTGTCTATTGTGTTATCCCACTCAATGTTCAAGTTGGCTTAACAAACAGGTGAGTTAAGTAAGACGAATGGACAAGTATTGATCCTATTAAAAAAAAAAGACGTGAGATATTTTTTTCTTTTTCAAGAAGTAATAAAACACGAAGTAACACTATGTGAAAACAAGAGAATCTGATGATTATCAAGGTCCCTTTCGGTTGCCGCATGTGAAAGCAAGTCCTCAGTACCCCCTTGTAGATATGAAATTAAATCAAAGGAAAACGGTTATCCTCCACTATGTTCTTATCATAATACAAATAATGCACATGTGAGAGGGCGTTAGTGGAGATACAATGGTGCAACAGGCACAAGGCGAAGGGGAGCGCGTGCTGCACAACATTATGAATACCCGAGAGTGACCTGGATCTCCAGTAACGTCACGATCCTAAACCTGAGCATTATTTTGATTTATGAAATGGTTCTTTGAATCATTTTTCTTTATCTCCATGCATGGGTAAATATCAGCCAGTTACATGTAACGTTGTGTAAAATTTGCTCAAAGCCTGGATGTGCGAAGAAATATTCGAAATACACAGCGACATTGAACACGAGCTTGGAAATTGTTTAGAGATAAAATGGTGATTGAGTACGCTATTGTACTATGAGTACTTATATAAGTACTGTTAGTGGGGCAGATATGTGAAAAAGATGCTCACATCCGGCGGAAAGTATGAAAGTTTGCATATAGGGGTATTTTGAGGCGCTGATTTCAAAAATTGCCGGATCCAAGAGATCTGGCCATGGGGTCGGCCGCCATTTTGAATTCCAATATGGCCGCCGTCAAAGATCCCTATCTTCAGTTCTGAATGACATAAGCCATTGGAATTTGATACATAAAAGCATGGTGATATGATAACTTCAATAAAAGACTTATTTGATATGTCTGACAAGCTGCACGGCAGCCAATTTGAATTTTTGTACAAAGTTGCCATGTTGGAGTGTTGAAAATCTCTATCTCGGGTTTGTAAATTAGGCTACCTGATTGAGCGCGCGTTTGTAACTGATTGAGTGCGCGGTGCTGTATTTACATTGTGACGTCAGTGAAAGGTGCGTTATGCTTCCTTTGTGCTGCACTTTTTGACATGCTCGTGAATGTTAGTTGTGGTGTTTGTCTTCGTAGCCACATTTGAATTCAAAATAGCAGGCATTGCGTTTGTCAGACACATCTTATGAGTTAATATTTTAACTCAGTATGTTAAAATACTTGTTTACACCTAATTTCAGCGTCACTCACCACTTAGAAATCGAGATAGGGATTTTGAATATTTCGTCGAGGCGGCCATATTGGAATTCAAAATGGCGGCCATTCGATCTTTGTCAGACACTTTAAATCAATCTGTCATCAAATTCAATATGTCAAAACGCTTTTATGTTCAAAATTTTGGTGCCACAGGTCATTCAGAACTGAAGATAGGGATCTTTAAATTTGTTTTGTGACGGCGGCCATATTGGAATTCAAAATGGCGGCCGACCCCGTGGTAAGATCTCTTGGATCCGGCAATATTTGAAATCAGCGCCCCAAAATACCCCTATATACAAAATTTCATACTTTCCGCCGGATGTGAGCATTTCGACCCATTTTTGTTACATATCTGCCCTACTATGTAGTATTGTAAACTGAGTGCGCATTGCTAAACAATGTGCAATTGTGACGTCAATTTTAGCGTGAGTGTGGCAAAACACAGCCATGCACGGATCTCTAATCATAATACATGTACTCCTTTTGATCTAGCAAGCATTTTGCGCTGCATACTATACTAGTCCTATCCATTACAGAAACATCATGGGTAACTCGACACGAAATCGAGACTTGCAAGATTCTACTGATTATTGGCGGTACGTTATCGTTCTGAGTAGACTTGTGATATTAGCCATAGACGGAGGGATGGCAAAGTCTTTCGGTGTGTTGATTCCGACCATGGTTAAACTGTACAACTCTGACTACAAAACCATAGGGTTCATCTGTAGTCTGATGCCAACGATTACGTATCTATTTGGTGGGTATTCATTCGTCACATCGATGACGCTGTGCATGTCCGGCGTCAATTTTCAATTACTGAGATAAGTGATCGTCATTTGGTGGTTAAAAGTCCTCGATATGTTCTTGTTGCTGTCGTGTTTCAAACAATTATGTTTTTAGCCAACATAGGTACGCATAAATTGTTTGTGTCATTTCACAGAAGTTATTGAGACCCCGTTTAAAGTGCGGGGCCGGGCTCGGCCGCGGCTCGGCCGCGGCCGAGTCCGGCCTCAATTGCGCGGCCGAGCCTCGCAATTTTGTCCGTTTACACTGCTGGGCTCGGCCGCGCTTTTGATGCAAACCTTTCAGTATTTTGTCGTAGTGGCGCTCTGCTTGTAAACAAACGCAATTTGGTATTGTCTGGTTTTCAGACCCTTTGCCAAATGAATTCCGTGGCGACGAAGTCGCCGTTCGAGCTAAGGCCTTTGCCGAAGGAAAAAAATCCTTTGCAGGACAAAACCACCTTAAACTATACTAGTTTTCGACGTTGAGGGGGTTAATATCCTGATTAGCGAAAGATACAGGCAGAGGGTTTGGAAGCCAGACTAAAATTGGCCGCGCAATTGGCCGCGCATTTGGCCCAGTTTGCGTTTACACCAAGAAGAGGCAGGGCTCGGCCGCGGCTCGGCCGCGGCCGAGACCACCTCCAGAGCGAGGCCAAATGCGAGGCCAATTTGGCCTTTTGCGCGTTTACACTCAAGCGGGGCTGGGCTCGGCCGCGGCTCGGCCGCGGCCGAGCCTCGCACTGTAAACGGGGTCTAAGTGTTAGACCGGAATTATTGCTGTCATAGACATACGAGCAATCCAAATCCATCACATCATATTTCATCTGTCACACTGTATTTCAAGATAGTTTCATTTATTGTGTTGTAAGTTTATCTGGGGCAGTCTTCCTAGTCAAGCCCTGCTTATGAAGATGGTCCCCTGCATTTCCAACTTTGTATGATATTGTATGATATATATTCTTTACGTCCAATTTGAACTGCATGTTCCTTATCGTACAATTTACTGAATTTGACATTGTTGTACATTTGTTGACATTGTTGTAGATCTTCCCCTAAATACGTTTCTTTGTACAATCGTGTCCCTAAATCTTTATGAAATGCCTTGGAACAATTCATTTGATTTATGACACTCGTATCATCAAATTTTGTTTTACATTGCAATGGAAACGGAATGCAGAAGTAAACTGAACGATCAATGAAATGTTTCATGACATGTTTTATTTCAACCTCTTGTACATATTTCTTATGCTACTTTGCAATGTTTTTGTTAATTATGATGACACGGAAAGCCATGAAATGAAATAATGAAATGAAATGAAATGTGTTGTTTTTGTTTTCCTACAAACTACAAGCAAAAAAAAAAAACTTTATTAAATGGATCATATCTAAAAGGGTGTTTTCATGCCAAAACTTGCAAAGCATTTCAATTTAAGACTCATTTTTTTTAAGTTAGTAGACTTGACAATGATATGTAGGAACTGTGAGAAATTAGGAAAGATGTTCCCGAGTGGAATACGAAACCTTGAATCTCATCCTGCATAACTGTGTTAAATACAAATAATGAAAGTATACATTATTGATTTACAATGTTATCAGTGCAATCGGTACTACAGTGATAGATAGGCTTTCTGTATATATGTCTCAGATATTCCAGTGGTGACAATTTTGGTACCACAAACAAATATCACAAAGTCACTGAGCAAAGAATGTATGGTTGAAATTTTGCTTCTAAAAATGTCATGTAGATTTTGAACCACAAATTCAGAATTAAGAGTGTGAGGTACGTGAATAAAACTTCAAAGTGGCGGTCATAATCCAAACGCATACTGTACAAACCAACGGCGTAAATCCGTCCTGAGGAATGGGGGGGGGGGGGGATGGTCAACATCACCACGATTACAAGCCCACCGGCCTTGGGGAGGGGGGGGGGGAAGCTCGGTGCCCCATCCCCCCCCCCCCCCCACACACACACTTTATACAGGGATCGGATGTCCCACTCTTTTGCATGAAATATAATGTGGGAGGAAAGTGGCAGCAAAAATATGAAGACGAAGTTCTTGTTGCCTTTTTTTTTTTTGCTTATCAGATGACTTTCGGCGGAAAATCAGACCTTAAAAGTATGAAAACATTTTTTTTTTTTTTTTTTAACATATGTAAGAGGGAGCGGAACGACCGAACGGGGGGAGGTTGTGTATGGGGGGTGGTAGCCTTTTTATTTTATTTATTTATTTATTTCACATATTTAAAAAGGGTAGCCCAAGTCAGCACTTGCTGGTTTTCATCGGGGCCCTTTAAACACACAACACATAAAACATTCCAGAATTACATTTACTAACAGACATAGAAAAAAAGATATTATATACATTCAATACAATCAAAATCAAACATATAACGCTTATAGAACAATTTCAAAGACATGTAAATACTATACAACGTTTCTAAATGAACAAAAATGAATTGGGAAAAACTACAACAATAACATTTATTGCACAATTCAAACAACCGATAAACTGTGAAAGACCGTGTTAGTCATTGATTTAAAAAAAAATCTCGATAATAAAACACACATATTATCTTAGGCTCCTTTTGAACAATTCTAACTTGGGGGAATATCGTGTCTTTAAGATTCACACATATCATAATCTGCTTTTGAACAAACCTAAGTTGGGGGAACATCGTGTCTCTAATGGCAAATTATTCCAGTGAGATACCGCTGTGCACACAAATGATCTCCTGTAAAATTCGGTATTACATCTCGGGATCTCAAGTTTGCACTGCCCCGAGTTGCGTGTAACGCGTTGGGCTACTGCATCATGCATAACAAACTTATTTGCGAGTAAAAAGGGTGCAAGATGGTGCACACATTTAAATGTCATGCATGCCATTGCTTTTGAATACAATGTTTGTAACGTTGGCCAATTAAGCTGATTGAGCACTTGCGCGGATGGGGTTTCCCATGAACAGCCAGCTATAATGTAAGCGGCTCGCTTGTGTAACCTGTTGATGGTTTCGTAGTTTTGTTGTGACCTGTTGGTCCATACATTGCAACAATACAAGGCATGAGGGAGGATATAACCCCAGTATAATAGGGCTGAGATAGTGAGTGTTGAACGCTCCCTTGAGCCTTCTAAGAATACCTAATTTTTGCTTTACTTGCAGGGCGACTCTATCAACATGCTTGTTGAACTGCAAATTATCGTCAATCACAATTCCAAGACATTTATACTGAGAAACACATTCAACTGGGGTTGATCTTATCTGTACATATAATCTGCTGACATTTAAAGTTTGAACTTTTTGCCTAGACCCAATTACCATTAGTTTAGTTTTATTAATATTCAGAAGCAGTTTATTTTTTTGGGGTCCATATGTGAACCTCCTCAAGAGCATGGTTCAGTTTTGAATAAATTTCATCCACGCTTCTACCTCGCACAGATAAAGTCGCGTCGTCTGCGAAAAGAAACATTTCTCCGTTGTGGATACTCAATGGGTAAATCATTAATGAATATGGAGAAAAGTATTGGCGCTAACACTGAACCCTGTGGAACTCCGTGTTGTATTGCTCTAATGGATGATTTTTCCCTTTTACAGATACAAATTGACTTCTACCTTTCAAATATGAAGTAAACCATCGTACACTTCTATTTGTGCAACCTACAGACTTCAATTTCAGTAACAAAATTTCGTGGTTTACTGCATCAAAAGCTTTTCTCATGTCAATAAATGCAACACCATTTACGTATCCGTGATCTACATTGCGAGACCACTGATCAACCATACAGAGAGAGGCGGTTTCGCACGAATGATTAGGTCTGAAACCGAACTGTCTATCTGATAATACCTTGTTTCCGATCAGATAATCTTGAAATGATACATTAACAATTTTTTCTAGTATCTTAGACAATATTGATAATAATGAAACAGGTCGATAATTTTCAACACTTGATTTACTTCCGGCTTTGTGTATGGGTTGGACTCGAGCAATTTTCCAATCTTCCAAAAATTCACCCTGGTCCAAAGATAAATTAAGAATATGCGTTAAGCTTTGAATTACATTCGGGGCATTGCAAGCATATTTCAATAATTTTGTAGAAACATCGTCAGGACCAGCGGCTTTTTTAACTGGAATACGGTTGATTTCATTAACAATAAAATCATCTGTCACATCAGGGAGATCAAATGAGATGTCAGGGGGAACATAACCAACAGCCCTTTCATTGCAAAACTCATTAATACCACCGCTATTTTCACGGATATCAAAGTTTGTTGGATTAAACAACATATCAACAGAATTTACAAAGTAATCATTGAATTGCTGAGCTATTTCTTCTGCATCAGACACTTCTTCACCATTTAACTCAAGCTTTATTTGATTTTCATTCTTCGATGATGAAATAAGCTTTAATGTTTTCCACATGGCGTTCGGAGTACCACCATTTTCCCGTAATAAAGCATTTATGTAATCATTTTTGGCTTCCTTGATTTTAGTGAAAATTTCATTCCTCACGGATTTATACATGAGCCAGAAATGAGAGTTTTGTGGGCTGCTTGCTTTTTTAGACATCTTGTAGTACCAGTCACGCTTATTCATGGTGTCTATTAAGTCACCAGTCACCCACGGACATAACTTTGACCTAAGGCGCTTCCTCTTCAGGGGAGCGTGTTCATTGACAGCTGTCATATACAATTTATACCACCTTTTTATAGCGTGATTCGGATCGGTATCATCTACAATATCTAAAAAAGATAAGTTTCGTAACATATTGATAAAATTCTCGTGTGAAAATTGTCTGTAACATCTATACTCAATTACATTATCAAACTGTTTGGTCTCCACCTTCGCAGTACCAAAAACAGTAAAAGTCAAATAATGGTCACTTATGTGTGTCTGAAAGACCCCAGTCACCTGATGTTCTTCGGGGTTGGATAAGTACATGTGATCGATCAATGACTTAGAGTTGGGCGTTACGCGAGTTGGTACATCAATAAGCTGATGTAGGAGATTAGTATTCATGACTGATAGAAGACTGCGAGACTGTGAGTTGTAATTATCGGGAAGAAGATCACAGTTTAGATCACCAACTATTATAATTTCTCCTTCGTTTTCGCTTATACAGTGAAGCATGTTTGATAATTTACAAAAAAAAAATCATTGGATGAGTTAGGAGGTCGGTGGATTACACATACAAACACTGGATTTATTCGTTTTAATTTAACTTTAATCCAGATGACCTCCAAATCATTTCCACAAATATCTATTTCACAGAAATTCTCCCACAAGAGGAAGATTTTGCATTTTCAGGACTGAAATTCAGCGATCTGGTGCACACTTTTGGTAAAAAATGTGTTTTCTTTTCTTAAAAAAAAACAATAAGAAAATGAAATATTCACAATATATTATTGAATGACTAAATCGTGGTATTTCAGCTCTTGCTCCGCATGTGCGACATCACTATGAAGGCCTACTAAATAGTGGGGCCTATCACCGGCGTAGACAGGATTTGATCTAAGGAGGAGCGGTTATGTGAGGGAGCGAAGCAAGCGGGGGGGGGGGGGGGAGGGTATGGTAGGGGGAAAAATTTTGACATTTTACAGTCCAAAAACTGCCATTTGTAGCTATGTTCTTCACTTTGGAAATGAAGGGAGGGGCACACCGGGCGCAACTGCTGTCAATCACTGGCAGCAACATCAGGAGAATGGCATAGCGATTAAATGCGAGCGAGCTTGAAAATTTTGACATTTTACAGTCTAAAAACTGCCGTTTGTAGCTATACTTTTTCGCTTTGGATATTAAGGGGGACCGCACCGGGCGCAACTGCTGTCAATCACTGGCAGCAACATCAGGAGAATGGCATAGCGGTTGAATGCGAGCGAGCGGAGCGAGCGAGCTTCAAAATTTTGACATTTTACAGTCCAAAGACTGCCGTTTGTGGCTGTATTTTTTTTTCGCTTTGGAAATTAAGGGGGGCACACCGGGCGCAACTGCCGGCAATTACTGGCAGCAACATCAGGAGAATGGTATAACGATTAAGCTTGCTTAACGAGTGAGCTTGAAAAATTTGATATTTTACAGTCCCCAAAACTGTCCTTTGTGGCTGTAATTTTTCGCTTTGGAAAGTAAGGGGGGCGCACGGGGCGAAAATTGCTGGCAATTACTGGCAGCAACATCAGGAGAATGGCATAATGATTAAATGCGAGCGAGCGAAGCGAGTGAGCTTAAAATTTTTGACATTTTACAGTCCCAAAAACTGTCGTTTGTGGCTTTTTTTTCGCTTTGGAAATTAAGGGGGCGCACAGGGCGAAAACTACTGGCAATTACTGGCAGCAGCATCAGGAGAATGGCATAATAATGAATGCGAGCGAGCGAAGCGAACGAGCTTCAAAATTTTGACATTTTACAGTCAAAAAACTGCCGTTTGTAGCTATATTTTTCGTTTTGGAAATTAAGGGGGGCGCACCGGGCGAAAACTGCTGGCAATTATTGGCAGCAAAATCAATAGAATAGAATAATGATCAAATGCGAGCGAGCGAGGCGAGCGAGCTTCAAAATTTTGACATTTTACAGTCCAAAGACTGCCGTTTGTCGCTGTATTTTTTTTTTTTTTTTTCGCTTTGGAAATTAAGGGGGGGGGGGGCACACCGGGCGCAACTGCCGGCAATTACTGGCAGCAACATCAGGAGAATGGAATAATGATTTAATGCGAGCGAGCGAAGCGAGTGAGCTTGAAAATTTTGATATTTTACAGTCCCCAAAACTGTCCTTTATGGCTCTATATATATATATATATATATATATATATATATATATTTTTTTTTTTTTTTTTTTTTTTTTTTTTTTGCTTTGGAAATTAAGGGGGGCGCACCGGGCGAAAACTGCTGCCCCCCCATGGAAGAAAGCAGTAACTGCATAACTGCTGAGCTGAGATAAATGCGATTTTGTGTTTTTTGCAGATTCTTTAAAAACACAGAAACATTCAAAAATAATTTTGTGGTATGATTATGCACCATACCTAGTTGTCTAACAATACCTAGGAAAAAAATATGTTTCCATTATTTTTTAAATGTTATTTAGGAAAATGCAGTTACTGCGGTGGCTCACCCTTGTTTCTGGGTAGTTTCCCCACGGAAAAAAGCAGTAACTGCAGACGGCCAGGAGTCTGCTGTTTTCCCCATGGAAAAAAGCAGTAACTGCACATGTCACATGACCATAGGAGGAGAATTGTTACCACCACCAGGTTATAAAGTTCTTCTACTTTCTGGTTAGTCTAGATCTATAAGATCTAGGACCTAACGCTAGACCTAGACTAGGTCTTGTCGATTGAATGGCATTCTGTGTAAAAATAAGGTACATGTAGGCCTACCCTAATTGAACTTTGAAGTGCCCGGCCTTGCCCCTGACACATGACCCTGGACTAGACAATAAAATATCAAGTCTCTTCGTCTTAGATCCTAGTCGAACTCTGACATTACACTTAAGCTAGACTACAGATCTATGCCCAATGTTAGTGCTAGACCTAGATCTATTACGTTAGATTAGGCCTACTGACGTTTTGTCTAACACTAAACAGTTAACAATAGATCTACTCTGTAACGTTAGATCTGGTACGCGGTAGACCTATAGGGCCTACATCTAACGTTAGACTAACGTTAGTGTATCAATACTAGTGCTCATCTCCCTTCAATATATTTTCAGCTCACCTAGATTTTCTTGTTCTGGCCAAAGCCATGGCTACCATGACTTTTCCTCTGCAATTCATGATAGATTTACAGGCATGCCTGGACCGCAGAAATTGTGTGACAGCATGGTTAGCACTGGCATGATCACTCAGACTGTACCAGACCTGCAATACTGTGCAAGTGATGACTTATGTGATGCAGTGTTTAGCTAGTTACTATGTGCAGTATGCTGCAGAATTTACGCGCATGAAGCTAGCTGCACGCGTATTCTACACTCTGAGCGCGCTGAGTCTGCCAGGTTTGCTAGTCTCCAGAAAGAAGCTTTTTCTACAACTTGTCATATGATTCCCTGCGGGCAGAGTCAAGTTACTGGTGAAACAATCTTTTTTATATCTATACTCCCCTAAATTATGGAAGAAACTGCTGTTTACATTGTTAAAAAAAAAATTAGTAGAAAAAATAAATGGTATTAGGGAAAAAAATATACAGGAAGGACTATACAGAGTCTGAATGATTAGACTAAATTGTTAGTTACTGCTTTCTTCCGTGGGCTTTGTTAGTTACTGCTTTCTTCCGTGGGGAAACTTGCAAAGTTGAATCAACTGGATGCAGTTACTGCTGTTTGCAAAAGTGAAAAATTGCATTTTTGGTCACTTTCATTTTTTTTTTGTGCAAAACTGACCTGTTAACATTGGAGAGCATTGGGTAAACTATTCATTTTTGCAAAAAAGTAAACATTCATAAAAATGTCAGTTACTGCGTTTTTCCGTGGGGGGGGGGCAGACTGCTGGCAATTACTGGCAGCAAAATCAATAGAATGGAATGATGATCAAATGCGAGCGAGCGAAGCGAGCGAGCTTCAAAATTTTGACATTTTACAGTCCAAAGACTGCCGTCTGTCGCTGTTTTTTTTTTTCCGCTTTGGAAATTAAGGGGGGGGGGGCACACCGGGCAAAAACTGCTGGCAATTACTGGCAGCAACATCAGGAGAATGGCATAATGATTAAATGCGAGCGAGCGAAGCGAGTGAACTTAAAAATTTTGACATTTTACAGTCCCCAAAACTGTCGTTTGTGGCTGTTTTTTTTTTCCGCTTTGGAAATTAAGGAGGCGCACCCGGCGCAACTGCTGTCAGTCAGTGGCAGCAACATTAAGAGAACGGCATAGCGGTTAAATGCGAGCGAGCGGAGCGAGCGAGCTTTAAATTTTTTACATTTTACAGTCCAAAAACTGCCGTTTGTAGCTATATTCTTCACTTTGGAAATGAAGGGAGGGGCACACCGGGCGCAACTGCTATCACTGGCAGCAACATCAGGAGAATGGCATAGCGATTAAATGCGAGCAGGCTTGAAAATTTTGACATTTTACAGTCTAAAAACTGCCGTTTGTAGCTATACTTTTTCGCTTTGGAAATTAAGGGGGACCGCACCGGGCGAAACTGCTGTCAATCACTGGCAGCAACATCAGGAGAATGGCATAGCGGTTAAATGCGAGTGAGCGGAGCGAGCGAGCTTCAAAATTTTGGCATTTTACAGTCCAAAGACTGCCGTTTGTGGCTGTATTTTTTTTTTTCGCTTTGGAAATTAAGGGGGGCACACCGGGCGCAACTGCCGGCAATTACTGGCTGCAACATCAGGAGAATGGCATAACGATTAAATGCCAGCGAGCGGAGCGAGTGAGCTTGAAAATTTTGATATTTTACAGTCCCCAAAACTGTTCTTTGTGGCTGTAATTTTTCGCTTTGGAAATTAAGGGGGGCGCACCGGGCGAAAATTGCTGGCAATTACTGGCAGCAACATCAGGAGAATGGCATAATGATTAAATGCGAGCGAGCGAAACGAGTGAGCTTAAAATCAGTTTTGACATTTTACAGTCCCAAAAACTGTCGTTTGTGGCTTTTTTTTCGCTTTGGAAATTAAGGGGGCGCACAGGGCGAAAACTGCTGGCAATTACTGGCAGCAGCATCAGGAGAATGGCATAATAATGAATGCGAGCGAGCGAAGCGAGCGAACTTCAACATTTTGACATTTTACAGTCCAAAAACTGCCGTTTGTAGCTATATTTTTCGCTTTAGAAATTAAGGGGGCGCACCGGGCGAAAACTGCTGGCAATTATTGGCAGCAAAATCAATAGAATAGAATAATGATCAAATGCGAGCGAGCGAGGCGAGCGAGCTTCAAAATTTTACATTTTACAGTCCAAAACTGTCGTTTGTGGCTGTTTTTTTTTTTTCCGCTTTGGAAATTAAGGGGGCGCACCGGGCGCAACTGCTGTCAGTCAGTGGCAGCAACATTAACTCTATAAAGCCCAAGGGGGGCACATTGTGCCCCCCCCACCATATTTTCGTTTGCCACTCCTACACCTTTTACTCGATTTCAACCAAATTTGGTGACTTTTCCTAAAATCTTATTGCCAACATTTTGATATATAATTTAGCTATATCCGATATTGCTGGTTGCCATGGCAACCGTAAACTGACAACCATGTTCGTCAGATTTTGCATGATTTTCTGTTCAAATTTTAGTTAACAATATAATAATGGATGGAATGGGGGTTTTCTTGGCTGTAATTTGCTGAAGGACCAAAATGTGAAGTTATTATGGTTGTGAATGGTGTGAAATGGTCTTCTTATTATTTCCTTTCTTTTTTATATGACATAGGCATCAAACAATAGACATAATAGAAACAATCGAAAATACAGCATTTTCCAAAGACTACCCTTTTATTTTGTGCTATCTTCACACAAGCTTTGCCTGTGATATCATTTCTTCATCATATTATCAATCTGCAAACTTAAAATTTCAATATTTTGGAAATATGAAATATGATACCAATATATGTACCCATTCCAAGCAATACATCATAGGTTTCATATATTTCTTTATATTGTATTGAATAGCGCCCCCACATATTGACCTTGAGAAATTTCAACAGTAACAAATAGTGAAGGTTTACTTGCGTTTCCTTTGTGGTAAATATGAAAATGATTGATATGAAATAAAAACATATATAGTTCGGATAAAGAAATAAAAAGAAAAAAACACAATTT
Organism: Diadema setosum; assembly: GCF_964275005.1. NCBI lineage: Eukaryota > Metazoa > Echinodermata > Echinoidea > Diadematoida > Diadematidae > Diadema > Diadema setosum. The sequence goes on along the minus strand of NC_092691.1, from coordinate 4,372,759 downwards.
TAGCATATTTCCTATGTATTTCTTTGTATTTTGGTTAATAGCGCCCTCAGTGGATGACCTTGGGAAATTTCAAATGTTGGGTCTTGTAGAGTATGAGTTGCTCTACCCATGTGCCAAATATGACGGTCATACATCATATAATAAAGAAGTTATATAGGGGGGGCACAATGTGCCCCCCTTGGGCCTGGAAGGGGTCAAAATAGCTTGGGCTTTATAGGGTTAAGAGAACGGCATAGCGGTTAATGCGAGCGAGCGGAGCGAGCGAGCTTTAAATTTTTTACATTTTACACTCAAAAAACTGCCGTTGGTAGCTATACTTTTCGCTTTTGTTTGTCCCACTTTTATGGGGGAACCATCCCCCCCCCCCCCATCGACGCCTCTGCATAATGAGGGTGCTTTTGTTAAGTGAAAGATCTGCTACACACCCTTTGATAAATTAGGGAAATATACGTCAATGTCAAAAGTGTACAAAGTTTATCGAAAGGGATCCTGTATAGCGCAACTTTTGTATGTTTATGATTGCAATGCAACGATCTGGTGCATAGTTCTGGCGATATTTGGACAATTTTCCATTTAGAAAGTTCGAGATTTGTCCTCATCTCGGGAATTGCTTGGGGGATAAATGATTTGTCTGCTTAAACACTTCCGTAGGGGTGGGGCAAATGCCCCTTTGCCCCCCCCCCCCCCCCCATAGACTCGACGCCAATGATCTTCCCTGGGTATGCCCATAGATGTATCCTGACTGAGTCATCAGTCACTGTCGTTTCTCAGGAATGATTCAGGAAATGGAGGGGGTTCAATTATGGCTATATAGTTTTTGTTATTGGTTTTTTTTTTTCTTTTCGTACATATTTTGCAGATGGTCCCCAGTTACTCGCGTCATAGCATGTTTACATGTAGGCCTATACTATTTGACGTTGTCAACGTCTGAGCCACATCTTACAGTGCATGTCGATTTTACTTTCTTCGCGAGCGAGCGAAGCGAGCGAGCGCTTGAGAAAATTATACATTTTCCTACAAGATAGAATACTGTTCAGCTCTGTTACCTGTCTGAAGGCCGGCGTACAAACGTCATGCAATATGCCAAAATTGATACAATCACATTTCTGCTTCCTCCATTTTTTCCCCCTCAAAATTCAGGGGGGGGGGGGGAATGATTGTACAGGCCATCCCCCCTCCTCCATTTCAGGGGGGATATATCCCCCCATCCCCCCCCCCCCGGGATTTACGCCCATGGTACAAACTGTTCGACACAACTCACCTAAAAAGCAGCATGAGAAATCTCTGTCAGTTTTCTCCAAGTTGAGAAAACATGATAAGCAGTATAGGTACATGTCAGGAAAAGCGACATTTTTTTTTTTTTTTGTAAGTGCACCTTACATACTATAAATCGACCTACATAAGATGAAAATTTATTTCCATATGTAGACAGAGTAATTCTAAGGAGCAAAATGTACAACGTATAATGGAATACCTAGTCACGAAATACAAGTAATTGAGATTAGCATCAATAGAACTGTCAAATAACTATTTTTGCGGCCATCTTGAATTTTTGCACTCTGCAGAAAAATATGCTCAAGGTTTGGCGAATGGTGTCAATCAGATTTGGAATCAGCATACTTGCATGCATACAGCAATCAGCATACTTGATATATAACCATCAAAATAAAGAAAATACCCAAACATGTGACCTCTAGTCTATAGATCATACAAGCCACCAGTGTACATCTGGAAAAAAAATGTAAAGAAATTTTTTGTTTCCTATGATATATAGAAAGAGAGTTTACACATTACGCTCGCGTGTTCTTTTCTTTCCTAACCTCCACCAGCTTTTTTTAAAGACCTTTATATTTTTCCGTACAATTGAAAATATTCGGCTATTCTTGTTGTTTAGTAAAAAAAAAAATACAATTCTATTTAAAGTGGTCTTTACAAAGAGAAAATGCTTGTCTAAATCCTATTCCCTATAGCCCCTGCGTCCTTCCTTCTACTGAGAGTGCTGAATGCGAGAATCGCAGCAATCGCGGGCGGGTTCCTGACGGCAGTTCCGTTGATATGTGTTCCAGCTGTGGAGAGTGTGGTCGCTTTAGGTGTACTAATGGGAATCTCAGGTAAACTTAACACATGGTAAACTACGATGAATACAACAATAACTGATAAGTGTCGTAGTGTATGGTAGTAGTACTATAAGTATTAGTCGTATAGTAGTGGTGGTGGTGGTGGTGGTACTAGGTGTTACAAATAGCATTTCCCACTTTTGATCCTTAATAGTTCAAAAACTATATATCAGATAACACTGAAATTGATATGGGCAATAGCTGAATAGTATACAATTTTGTTGGAGGTAAGTTAGAAATTATAGCATAACTTAGTTTCTTAATTCAAGATTTATTTTTAAGTTGAGTTTCAGATTTGCTCTGTTTTCAACCCTCTGTTCAAAATTTTGATTTTGCACAGAGATCAATTGGTATGTATGGGAGTGTGTGGTTAACACCCTGACAATCTGTTCCTGAACAATGGCCAGGATCGGAATGCTCCATAAGAAATTCCACTGTCGCAGCTAGTCTTTATTCATCCTGAAATGTAGTGTATGCAAGCACATGAAAAACATGTGCTAATTTTTATCATGTGCATGCATTTTATCCTTTACCATGTATTCAGACTAGCAGTGCCCACGGCAATCCATCATGAATTATTAATAAAGCATTCATGTGCCTTGGAGCAAGAGTCAAGAATCCTAGTCAGCAGAGCTCTGAAAAGGTGGTACTCATGTCTATTGTTCAGGGTCATTGTAAGCACATACTCACTGGCATACACACATGGTAAATATGATCAATACCATCGTTTTATGACATTTACTCCCATGAAATACAGAAACGTACATTCTACCAAGAAACATAACAATTATAACTAACTGAATAACACTATACACTAATTCCGTTCATGTTAATTTGAGGTATTTGAGAATAAAGCTGCTATGAGACCCGAGAAAGAAATATAATGATAAGATAATGTGGTACATCATGAATCATAACTTCAAGAATATTTCTTGTTATGTAACAAAGGAGGTATCCCTGGAAGATTCCATATTGCTTTACTTGATGAGGAGCTTCTTTAAAGTGTTTAAAAATGGCGCTTAATGCCAGCAAAGCGTCGATCTGAAAGAAAGCGTCGGGTCTCCCTTTATTTGTGTTAATAATGCAGAAAGCAAAAAATGGGTATCTCTGAATACGGTGCTATTTTGCCATGGTATTTCTTTATTTGAGGGTAAGTCCATTTTTCTAAAGCAAGTTCTGACCTTTCTGCTTTTCCGATATTTCCCCATGTAGTACAAGAAATAAAGTAATTGAATTCAAATGCAATGAGATGAAATGAAATTTAATGAAATGAAATGAAATGAAATTTATTTACAAAAAAACAACAACAAACAAACATCGTCAATAAAGACAAAACAATCAATAGTTAAAGTACAGTTTTGACAAAAAAAAAAGAAGAAAGAACCGACAATAGCGTGCAGGCTGGTCAAGCCTAGGCCAGTCCTTTATGATAAAGATTATAATCATTACGTATTTACAATATTCAGAGAAGCAATGTTTTATGTACATATTTACAGGTTTTCATAGGGGATCATTCATACATTATTTGATAAGAGTTACTTTCGTAATGATTTCCGAAAAGCGTTGAGGGTGTTCATCTTTCTTTCTTTTTTTTTTGCATTCTAATTGTACATTAATTTTTTACATTTTAGTTGTAAAGGTATGACACCGAAGGACAGTTTCGATTGCTAATCAGTGATGCTGAACATTTCAGATAATATAGGTTTTCCCGGCCAATTTCGCACTTTCGTCAGTCCATTTGATAGAAGGTTCATTCAATAATTTAGCAAAAACAAACAAACAAAAAAAAAAAACCCTCATTATCTCACAGTCTGTCTTTTTCAGAATTGCAACTTGTACGTTCAATTCAGCATTTCGATCAATGAAATTTGCACATGTGGCTTTCGAATTCGTCAAAGGTAGGGGATACCTTTTACAGACCTCAAAAATTGCAGCAAAACATTAAATATGAAAGTCAGGGGACTTGTTTAGGCCACTGCTGAGAAATTTGGAAGTCAACAGTTATCTACAATTTGAATAATGCACAAAACTCAACTACTCAGTAGTTCTGTGTGTCAGCCACACTTAAGCCTTTTTGTTGCAGTCTTCTGTATTTTTTTTATCTATAAACACAAATCTAAAATAATAAGAGCTGATGTAATAACATATAGAGTGTGTGGCAAGAATGTATATAGAAATGTTTGTAAGTTTTCATGAACTTTCTTCACAAAATATACATGATGGACACACATGCAGTGCATGAGTCTGCAAAGGTAGCCTAGTAATGTACTGGAATTTACGGTGAGCCCCGAAAAAAATTCAATTCAAAATCTAACGGTCAATAAAAATGTACTAAATGTTACCTTCCACTTTCAATACTTTATGGGAGTTTCTAAAATGATACTCTCTTCAACCATGGACCGTACACATGCTTCAACATACCACTGTATTTATACAACTCTTCATTTAAGGCATGCAAATGGGATTCCCTACCGCAAATTGGCCGGTACTCTACTTTCATTCAAATTTGTCATCATTCGCCGAAAAGAGTTTTTGAGTCATTCAATTTCGCGAATGGGCAGTCAAATTCCAAACATTTTCATTCATTTCATTCATTTTCATTCGCCATGTTAAGATTTGAAGATTAGAACATTTAAACGTGTATCTGTCAGCTGTATGTGACTTTTTCTTTCATCCACATACTGTTAAGCAGTATTAAAAAATTTACTTTTGGCGCTATATATAACTCTCGAGTTTGTTATTCTGTGACGCCCCTTTTCTTTCATACATGTCACTGTAGGTCTATACATGTACCAGTACTGCAGATTAACTTCATCTTCTTACAGTCATGACAGCACAATTTAGATACAGACGTATATTTCAAGAAGACAGAGAAAGAATTATAGAAACATTCGAGGATTATAACCTTGACTTCCTAGAACTGGCCGACACACTCGGAATAAAGCGCTCAACGGCCAGATATGTTGTGGCCACATGCAATATCTTCGGACTGGGAGACTGAATAATCAAATTTTAAAAAAATGTCAAAATCTCTAAAATGAATACGAAAATATGAAATGTAGTGATGCTTACAAAACAGTGATGAAAGCAAATAAACAAAGAACCAAAGCATAAACATGACTGTGCTAAATTGACTGCAAGTGTTAAATTGGATGCCCCAAAATGAATTCGAATGAACGAGCGCAGCATATTCGTGATCACGTGACTATATCATTCTGAATTGAATGAGCGAAATACGAAATGGTGTTTGTCTTACGAGTTTCAGATGCAAAAGTGTTAATTAGAATGAGGTTAAAGGTAATTTGAATGCTCCAAAATGAATTTGAATGCATGAATAGATCATAAAATTGAAATACCGAACATGTCATCTACGTTAAGTTTTGATAAATTGAATGCAGCAATAATAAGTAACTTTACTGACAAAAGTGCAAATTTGGAAAAAACTTATAATATATTGATAAGATAAGTCTTCTCCATTATCGCTGATTATGTTACTGTTTTTGCAGGTTTCGGAATGTCTCTGTCAACTCTCATACACTCAATAGCTTTGAACGAGTACTTCACGCAGTCGTTCGCATTCTACCAAGTGGTAACGCAGTGCGGCATGGCAATCGGAGCGTCTTTCTTGCCTTTCATGATGGAAAGGAGCTTAGAAGCGTACGGTATTAGAGGAGCATTTCTAATCATGGGTGGGATATGCCTGAATACGGTTCCCTGTGGAGCTACAATAAGAAGTCGCACGGACTATGCGAAGTCAAGGAGTACTTCCGCTCTTGCGGATGAGTTGTCTTCCTTAACCGAGACGAACGAAGAAGATATAACACGTGTCGGAGCAGAAAAACCATTGGGCAACACGCCCACTTCTATCTGGGACTCGTTGCTTAACAGGTTGACCAAAAACTTCTTTATCCTAGAGCCTGTATTTGCCGTATTATCCCCTGCGATGGGCTTGGTTTATTTCTTGTTTTATGCCTGGTATCTCTTCTTGGTACCTCGTCTGGAGTGGATTGGAATCGACCCTTCTCGCGCGGTCTACCTCGCTAGCCTAGCCGGGTTTGCGGGCTTCGCGGGGATGCTCACCCTCCTGGCGGTGATGCGGAAATTTGGTGACTCGGTTCTTCCAAATTTGATGTTGTCTTTCCTTGCCGCCATTAGCCTATTTGTGATCCAGTTCAACGAGTCATTCGTCTACCAAGCTGTTCTGACGTTCTGTCAAGGTTTCATCATAATTCCCGTTAATACAACAGCACTGACTATGACGAAAATATCGATCGTGCATGAGGAAAACATGTCCGCTGCACTGACGGTAGCGTTTTTTATGAGTGGAGCTGGGACACTATTGGGGGACACGATTTCAGGTATTGTTAAAAGGAGACCTCCAGACGATTTCAGACTATTGCATTCGAAAATCTATGAATTGGTTATACTGGGTACAGTGTTTCAGAATTGATAGTGATTTGGATGAGGGGAAAGAATGATTTCAAAGTTCATAACTAATCACATTGAAAATGGATGATGACATGAAGCAGCTGCAAATGATCATAAAAATGTATGATGGGGTGCTCAAGGAAACAAATCAAAAAAGAAAACATGAATAAATTCTAAATCACGGAATTAGGTCTACAGTGACATTTCTGGCATGTATGAGCCTTCTATGTCATCATCCTTGTTAAGCATTGTGCATTGTATCATATTTGGGGGGTTTTTCGGAGTATTGGTTTATCTGTTCGAGGACCACGAAGAATTCCACAAATCTGTACATGGTACGTTCGATTTATGTAGGCTTCTACTACTATTTACTATTTGAGGTGAAATATAGAATTTCCTCGAACACTTGTCGTATATTAAGAATGGTAAGCATTTAAAGCTTTGTCACAATAGTATCCCTTAAAGGGGATGGCTAGTAACTGATCAGTGGGAATCAGTGGGAATGCTGGGGATGATTGTTCCAATCCCTGTGGGATTCATTTAAGAGTACATTATATATCTATTGTTGTGTGAAAATTATTTACTTAAGAATGGTCTCATATTCAAGTAATGTGCAGTTTAATCGCCACGTCACTGTACAGGCATGCTAACCTGGAAACATTAAACTTCACATTACTTGAATATGAGACCATTCTGAAGCACATAATTTTCACACAACAATAGATACATAATGTACTCTTAAATGAATCCCACAAGGATTGGAACAATCATCCCCCAGCATTCCCACTGATCCCCACTGATCAGCTACTAGCCATCCCCTTAAGTTTGTGGTTTAACATTGCGGACATAGCTGTTGTAGCTGATGATGTTGATACAGTGATAACATGAAATAAGCAAACGTCATAAAAGTTCTTTGGGTTAGTCAAATCTGTTTTTACTATTTAAACTACCTAATGATCACTTGTGATTGCGATTACATGTACTATTTTTTTATTGAGACGGAGGTAATTTGACCGACCATGAAACTCTGTCTGTTCCTTTAAATGAAAATATTCAATAATGCTGGATTTTTATGTCCGGATTTTGTAAGAACTGTTTTTCATGTCATAATTCAAAGATCAGCTAGGTATCACTGAACATATTATTATTAACTGTCTGAAATCATCAAAAGAGAACACCTCTATAAGAAACATATCATTTCTTATATCTAAAACAAAAACATTCTTGGGCCTTGTTTCGTTTTTCCTGAAATTTGAAAGAATTTGATCAGTATCTCGCTCTACTACCTCAATCTACGAAAGGAAACTTTTCGAAAATCTTGATGCGGTAAAGTTTGTCTTTGAATTTCTGTTTAGTTTTGATTTCGATTCTAGTCTATTGTCTCAAGCATATCCCCATCCCCCCCCCCGAAGAAAAACATGGCTTGAAAGATAACTTGCTCTACAAAACTGCATTTATGCCTTTTCAATATTTCGTACTGTTTCTTTGGGCTAGACCATTGTTTCAAAACGTTCCTATGGTACAGAATACATAACTTGACATCATTCGGTCCCTAACGACATGCCTGAATCAATGAATATAAAGTCAATATGTTATATGTGTGCTAGGCCTATTAGATGAAAAATCAAAGCAAATTTGATTGATTCACATATTCATATGCTGAGGTAAGATTTTGAATAAGTGAAAGTCAAAAGAAAAACGGTAATCTTGTACATCGATTTGAGTACATGTTCTCCATTCTACCCATCCTTGCCACAGTCATGCCATCCCAGGGCGGGGTATTGTCACCATCTGAATTTCATACAACCCAGATTCCACAGTTACTGTTGATTTTCTTTGGATGCAATCATCAATCGTTTATTGTCCACATTTTCAATAGCATTAACTACTCTATAATGTAATCTCTTGCGGCTATGTGTGTTTGTGTCACTTATTGTCATAATACACAATTACCTTTGTTTCTTATTAACCTGAAATGAAGGAGCGCTGGTTGACTTGACGCAGTCCTACAATGTCGTCTTCTCCATGATGGGGACGGGCTTTTTTCTACTTCTCCTGGACTATCTTGTGGTGGCGATAATGGTTTCGCGGAGAGAGGCACGACAAAACACCTCGCTATAATATTGTTGACATGATTGATACAAGTTAATTCGTTATTGAAATATATAGCATGTATCGAGTTTGAGTTTGAATTTCTCATATTAGCAGCAAAACTAAAAACTTCAAACTTTAGATATCAACAGCAAGATAGAAGAGATATTTCTGAAGGTAGATTTCGACGGAGAAGTTCTGGGTGAAGTTAAAACTTGTAACTTCATTTCTACAGTGCTAAAACATCTTGCAACATCGCGAATAATCACCTTGGTCTGTCTCTCCATCTTCTGACAAGACATTGACCGCTCACACCGCATCGACAATCCCAACAAACGCCTCTGTGAACACAGCAACAAACTGGCGAGGAAGAAGCAATACCCTACTATGGTCAGTTGGAAGGGGTCATACATCAGAACGCCACACGATAACTTCTCTTGTCGCAGGTGTCTGAGATTTTTGATCCAAGAACAATTTATTGACTCAGGCAAATCTTCATCTCTTAGAAGAAAAGGGATGACCAATCTGCCTCCTCTGATAATGGCCGTATACATGCCAAAGTCATGCCAACTAATGGGAAAACTCTACACAAAGTTATTCAAAGCAAAAGTAAGTTGAATGCGTTGAAAACTATGGCCTACAAGCTGAACTTGGTCCTGGTCAGTTCTACCAGTCTACGCTTAGCACATTTCCTTACTTTGCTTGGCCTCTTTCATAAACGTTGATAATGTCATTTCGTAATGTACCTATAAATCTTCATACATGTACATTTCATGCTTTTATTTCCAAACAAACAATCTTCTGCTAATCTTTTAAGAGATGGATGGCAATAAATAATGCGTACCATCGTAGAGACATATCTTCCTATCACAGAAAGTGGCTGGTCATTATCCAGTATTAGATGTGAATCTTTTGTCTTCCTATTTGTGGGGCAGATTCACTTGAGCACATACTAAGAATATCTTGAGTGGCCACATCGAACATGAGATCAAAGGGAATAAGACGAAGGTTATGACTCCATCTCTTGAACCTCCATTACAAATACTCGCGTTTGTTAAAATCGAGTTTTCCTGCAGTACCAGTCAATGAACTTTATGCATACCGTACATTCGGCCCGGTTTTAACAGACCTTATCAGACAACGTCAGGACAACGTCCGGAGAGCAAAAGTCCTCTCCTTGGGTAATAAAACTGCAGGAGAGAACGATGGATACAGTTTGGACAGACACACACCAAATACCTCCGGGTAGGTTATCACGAAGGTATTTTGCCCACTGATGCGACTATCCCGTTCTCAGGCCAGTGTCTCCTGGTGTTCCAGATTGCCCACTACCTACGACCCGTAGGCATTCGTATTCGTTAACAAACTACCAGCGGTTACCATCCATGCACTTGTCAATCATTCGCTGTCTGCAACGTTGCGCAGGCGTGTTGAGTGCATAAGAGGAATGTTACCGTGGTTTTGTTTTGATAATATGTATAAAGGTTGAAGGGGAAATCGCGGGATAATTATCCTAGCCAGCTAGGGCAGAATATATTTCAATTGAAGGTACAGTTTTAAAACGCAGGGGAAAAAAGGAGCTTACCCGGACGTTGTCGCGGTAACTCTAGTATGATATACTCCGGGAATGCTTTTGGATGGATTGCATCTAAATTACGTGTGGACACATATTTTGTTTGTATTTGAGATGAACATGTATAATGATACATGCATATATCATACATTAACAGGAATGTGTATATTTATGTTACCATGGATTGTGTCTATGCTTTATGAAAGCACTTTGTCTGCATAAGCAAATTAATATATATATTCTAAATATATATGTATATATACTCTCTAAAAAAAACCGAGTGAAAATATTCACTCTTAAAGGAGTGAAATAAGAAAAAAAAGTGAATTAAGAGTGAAATTTGAGTGAAATTTGAGTATAAATGTTCATTTTCACTCATTTTGGAGTGACCTTAGGGATCACTCGAAGATTTTGGAGTGATCCCTGAGGTCACTCTAAATTCACTCTTTTTTGTCTTCACTCCTTCAAGAGTGAATATTTTCACTCGATTTTTTTTTAGAGAGTACATATTTTTTTCTTCTTTTTTTTTTTTTTTTTTGCATAATATCGGTATACGCACTTTGCAGACTTTTTCTATGAAATGCGGTTTTCGGTCTGTACCTGTACTAGAAGTACTCGAGTAAAATTTTATTCTCAAGCGATGCGAGTGCTTTTTCTTTGGGAAGAAAAAAAAATGGATGAAAATTCTCGCCCGAAGAGAAAAACGCGACTTGAATGTGGACTTTCATCAAGCAATGTGTCACGCTACGATATTGTGACGACAGACGCCACTTGATTGGAACAAAAGCCGCCGGCTAACAATGTAAGTGATAGACACACGGCTGACCTGGTCGTTATGTGAACTACGGTAGCTGCTAAAGAATATCAAAAAACTATGCTTTGCACTTGTCTTTTCACATTATGACGTAGGTGTCTGTGTGAGTATAGAGTATCATGACCGCATCGAAATATCAAAGGGTAAGGAGCTGTAAAGAGAGATGAATAAAGATAAAGGCCTACATAAAAAGATAAAATACTGATGGCATTGACCCCTTCTATCAATGGCCATCGAGTCACACCCACGCACACACACACACACACGCACACAGACACACACAAACAACACATACAATCACACATACAATCGTACACTGTATAAGATGTAATCCATGTAACTTACGCATATATATTTATTTATGTATATATGTATATGTTTACATACCTGTATACTTATGTTTTTTAACCACTATATATATAATCTTATATAATTACATATATATATATATATACATATATATATGCATAAAGATACAAATAAGTTGACTGAGTAACAATAAGATATTGACATCTTGTTACAATTTCAAACACGGAGGGTACAAAAAGCGATATTACGACTCACCTCGAGGTCAATCAAGGGTCAACATAAAACACGCATATTAGGTCCTGCCTCGACTGTGCGTTTCCTTCGATGTCCTATTATTTCCCCCATATCACTAATGTTATATTATGCAGGGACAGATTGAAACAAAGTGATCGTACTCGAACGGTGAAAAGGAAATACCCGTTTCCAATTGCACGCATTTTCCACCTGCATTTTATACATAAATAATGGCAATGAGTTTTTTTTTTTTTTTTTTTTTGGGGGGGGGGGGCAACGGAGTATTCACATCTCGTATCTTTGGGTTTTCTTTTTCGATTCATTGACCTCTGAAGCGATTGTATATGAAACAAAAAAATACATGCCTTCTTTACTGAAAGATCAGATCGAAATGCATTTCATTTTTCACAAAGGTTAGTTTTGCAGATGGAGTATGAATGCGTGATGACTTGAAGAATGAAAAAAAAATTAAAGAAAAGTATAATTTGTATATAGCAAAGCGCAATTTACCCACTGTATGTAATCATAATTATGAAAGTCATCTATTGCGTTAAACACAGCATACTTGATTTCGCTGGTTACTTTAAATCATCTTGTAATATATCAGACATGTTTTACACTGTATTGACACATAATATACGCCGTCCCGCATACAAACACACTGCCGAATGCTTACATACATACATACATACATACACACACACATGCCAGCACAGAATGAAGAGTGATGAAACAAACAGACACAAAAATGATTTGGTCAAGCAAAAAAAAAAAAAACTTAAAAAAAAACAACAACAATAAAATCAAGCATTTCGGGGAAATGCAGCTACACTTGTCATTATATCACAATCAATATTTCTCCCCAATACATTCGATTGGTTTTCCTTGCTGAACAGTTAGAAACTACCGAGGGACGAGTCGATGATATGATTCGGAGGTGATAATAAAATTGATATCAAATTAATCATAGTAGCTGTTGTACTAAGTCTTGTTAGTTGCCTGAAAAGAAATATACAAAACAGTTATAAAAAGAAGAGCACATAAAAAAGATAAAAAGAATAGCAAAACGTAGGTAAGCGAGCGAGATAGAAACAGAGAGGGGGAAGAGAATAAAATATCAAAATGGGGGGGGGGGGGATAGGACAGGGGGAAAGAAATGTGATCCTCTAAAAGTTTCTCTTCCGACTCGGAGAAAATTTATCTCCTTAGTCTACTTCGCCTTTAAGACTGTCTGATTACGAAGCAGATGTTGACATGGTAGAAAAAAAAAAGTTGTGACACAGAGATAGTAACATCTTCCACTGATATACGCTCTTCATTTTTCTTCTTCACAGAGTCTACAAGGTTTTCCCTTTCCTGACTTTAGTCAGATTACGAAACACAAGGAAAAGATGAAATATAGTCACGAGAAGAAAAAGAAAAGATTGAGAGGGAAGTCAATTTTGTACAATGTTTTTCTCTTCATATTCGTTACTAAACTGGTGCTATTTCAACTCAAAGTGACTTCATGAAAATCAAATTATTTGTATATTACATGGGTTCATATTATGTTCTTGAAGTTGCAGGTGTGTATGTACTATACTTTTGTTATACTTTTGTTTGTATTTACTTTATTGCACTCTCACCGTCTTGTACAAAATGTTAATTTTACGTAGCATTAATTTTGTATTATTTGGATGTGGAAATAAAAATATGAAATGAAATGAAACGAAATATTACATTTATCTTTTTATCTCCTCGAGACTTAAACGTTTTCTACTAACAGGCGGTGATTTGGATCAGTCGGAGGCGCGCCTGCACTGTAAAAACATCGGTGTTAGATTTAACACCACGGGTGTTAAATCTAACACCGATCAAACTTCAATAAAGGACCACACCCACAGGTGTTAAAAATGCACTGTGATGGTGTTGAAAAGTGTTCACCTGACACTTCGTGGTGTTAATTTGACACTGTACCTGGTGTTATTTTGACACTGTACTGGTGTTAATTCAAAAATGACACCACATGGTGTTGATTTGATATTTGCTGGTGTTAATATCAATGGTTTAACACCCGTCCAGCTTCAATAAGGGACCACACCCGCTGGTGTTACTTTGGTGTAAATTTATTTTCACATTTTTTCAAAAATTTAGTATTTTAATGTAAAATTCTTGATCGTCTTGTTTAAATTAAAAATCAACAAGAAGTGCAGTTACTAAGAAACTCTTCAAAAAACAGTTTAAGATTTGGAAATGACACCCGTAGGTGTTAATTTAACACCATAAATGAGCACCGAAAATTTAACACCAGCTCGGTGTTCACTATTTAACACCGGACTTTTTGCAGTGTGCCTACAGATCCTAAGGACCCGGGTTCGATTCTCTAGTCTAGCTGAGCAATAAGTGTGCATACCGCCCCCTCCATTAAGTGGCAAAACACTCTGTCCCTCGGAAAGGACATAAAATGGAGGTTCCGTGTGTGAGAGAGCCACAACTCATGCATGCAAAATATTCCGCTACATTCATTCATAGTAAAGAGGAGGGTGCATAACCCGGTGAAGACTGGTGTCACTTCACATTCAACTGAACCCCACTTAAGAGCAGCTAGTACAGCTGAATATAGGTTATCCAGCCATCATGTCAGACGGAAATATGTAACAAACAAACAAAACAAACAAACAAAGTTGTCTGACGTAGATGTTGAAGCATTAAAATTACAATTTTGTCTTTGGTGTGACTACGGTCACAACACGCAAGAGAAACTATGCAACAATAAACGTCTAGATATAAAGAGATAGGTAAATTTTATGAGATAGAGAAGTTTTGGAAAATGACGAGAAAAAGGGAGAAAGAGATAAATTTACATAGAGAATGGGATGGGCTTTTAAAAGGAGGACAAATCAATATTGACTAGTGTCGGTTTCCTTTGTATGATATTCATTTTGTCACACTCACTGACCAACTATCAAAAGGAGATGTTTTGAGTAAACAACTTACAGTTCTCTTTTTTTTTAATCATTACTAATGATTTCTGACAAGCACATGATCTAGTAGTGAATATAAATCCTCGTGCTTAATGTACAGAGCACTTTGCCTAAAGCGAGAAAACCAAGACTACGACGCTACCGGCAGATTAGTAATGAAAGGAAATTGCAAATGTGATCGGGAGAATGTGTTAGATGGAATTGAAAACGAGATAAAGAGAAATAGGGAGAGAGAGAGAGAGGGGGGAGGGGGAGGGGGAGCAGACGGAGAGAGAAAAAGAGAGAGAGGATGCGGTATCTAATCACGGAGGACAAAATCAGAATAGTACTCGAAACAATCTTTTACGCACTGCTGGTCAGATCGACTTCGCTGCGTGTAGCTTGTCGGAAAATGATAAGCCGCAAATTACTTCGACCAGCGAAGACCAGTAAATCGAGACGATCTCATTATTTCTTCCAATTACCTTGCCAGAGCAAAAATAGACAAATAAATAAATGAAGAGGCTTCGCCCGTAACACCAGCAATTCCAGCATAGCGAGTCCTTGGTGAATAAGTTATACCACAGCCAGTAAACCACTGGACAGAAGGAAAATGCATACTCGTCAGAAACGGTGCTTCTTCATACGAGAGGGAAGTGAATATATAATGTATTGTTATGGTTACATGCTGATCCTAAATGATATCCTGATTGACGATTTTCACATCCTTACAACCAATATGTTCGCTTTGCGGATGATTTTGCAGTCCTTCGCATATACTGTAAGAAGAGAAGTGTGTGTTTACCTCATCATCAGTTCCTCAACTCAATTTGACAGAAAAACTGGCACTATGTGCCAAGTTTGAGCAGCCTTGGCAGAAATGAATGTGTGTGTGTGTGTGTGTGTGTGTGCGCGCGCGCGCGCGAGTGTGTGTTTGTGCGTGTATAAGCCTGTATGATATATGCATGAGTTTGTACTAAACAGGAGTGAATGTTTTTAAGATGTCTTTCAGACGATACACAAACTGTTAAACAGTTACTAACCCGAGCCATGTCGCTGAGGCTGAGTGGAGAAGCAGTTTTGATACAAAGCCCCCACACCTCCTTCTTCCTTTGGATGTACCTGTCATCAACTATCTCTCCCTTTCTTCATTCCCTTTCACTCACTTTCATTCATATCATGCTATAGCAGTGAAAATTTCTTTCAGTAACACCACGGTATCGTAAGACAAGACGCAACCTATCATTTAAATAAGGCAGAAGAAAAAGTTGACGGTGTGGTAGTGGGGGGGGGATTACTTAAGGAGAAGAAAGAAAGAGGTGAATGAAGTAAAGTAAAACTAAAGAACTGCAAAGAAAAATAAGAGACACAAACAGAATTGAAAGGAGAGACCTAACTACTGACTAAAGATGAAACCGAAAGTCTCAGGGCGGAATGTAATCAAACAGTCGTTCAGAGGATGAGTCTGTTGTTTGCCGACAGGCGTCAACAATAATGTTTGGAAGAACGAGCCGGTCATCGAAATGTCGGTCATGCATGCCATTACACAGGAGGTCATCGTCGTGTTCGAATGCAAACGTTTGGATCTCGATCTCTATACCCCCTCTGAAATACAATACAATACAAAACAAAACAAAACAAAACACCAAGGATTACCTCGACCCAAACACATCACCCTTCCGTGTTCTTTGCTGAAATTCAAAACTTCGAAGTTTTTGTAACGTACAGATTATGAAGGAGGAGATATGATATATAAAAGAGCCAATTAAAATGTTAACCTGAGAAGGGCTCAACGACGCCAGTGCGAAGAGACAGACTGACAGACAGACAGACAGACAGACGGAAGAGACACCACAGCAAAGACGTCAGATACATGAGCAGTTATCATCAAGAAAACATAATTTTAAGAGACACAAGCATTACCACAGCCATATATTGTGTACGGGATAGGATACGAATTTGAGAAATAAAGAAATGTTGACATGATAAGACATGATACAAATAAACAGAGATATCTGAGCGACAAAATGATTTCACATGATTAGACATGATACAATCAGACAGAGATATTTGAGCGACAAAGTGATTTGGCATGATTAAAATGTTACGACACAAATATTGCCAACACCGGCCCGTAATTTAAACATTTTTTTAGATATGACTATGACACGTCGGGGTAGGCAGATTCACATAAAAAAGGTGATTAATATACACGTAATGTGCTCCTCCCTCGCCTCATGGGTTCACTCACCCGCCTGACAGTTATGACATTTGTCCACCGTGGACGTAGGTTAGAGGGAGCATAAATAACGCTGGAATGTCGCCATTACCGCCAAACGACATCGTAACATGGCGCCATCCAACATCTAAATGCCACACCTAGCTGAAAGAGATAAAGCGAATTGATGCCTCACAAGACGGCGCACTCATTGGACTTATTCAAACATCTTTTTTTTTTGTCGCGTTAAAGGCATAATGCACCATTTGTAGATGAAACAAAAGCCCACCATTAGTGCTTCAAAATAATTCTAAAATGTGAGTTTAGGATAAAAACAACCAATGTGAAAATTTGAACCAGTTTAATCGATGTTAAGTATTGTTAAATATACAAAATGTGAACAATAGTTATAACGAAAATGTTTCCAGACTAAACCGCCTACAGGTATGGTTTAATGAGAAAAATAGTGATATCTCCCTATATTTATAGGCTTGATTGCAAAAAAAAAAAAAAAATATATATATATATATATACATAATATATATATATATATATATATATATATATGGTAGAATGTTTTGTGATACAACTGACCTACATATAGGCATCAAAAGTGATATCTTGAACATTTTTAAATCACTGCTCCCAAAGGTAAACAGAACCCTTAGGCAACATACGATCATTCGATACTATTTACAAAGACATCGCAGTTTTCACATTGTTACTGTGAACTCCAGGCATTGTTTCAATATTAAGCACTCGTTTATCAGCAAAGAATCTTTATATAATCAAAAGAACGTTGATTATAATCGGTCTTTTGACTGGAAGGCAATAAAGTGAACTAATTAATGGCATGGCGATATGACCAAATGAAGATGATAATAATGTTAATGATGATGATGATGATGATAATGATAATAATAATAATAATAATAATAATAATAATAATAATAATAATAATAATAATAATAATGATAATGATAATGATAATAATAACAATGATAATAATAATAATAATGATAATTAATAATAATAATAGTAATTCTCGATAGTAGTATAATTATGATGATACACATAAATCATGAAAACACACTTTTAGTCCTGAGATTATTTCCGTTGAAAAATCACCTCACATACTTAACTTGTGCCAATCATAATATAGGACCTTTCACAAACATCTGGTGATATGTCTATGAATAGCACTTATCTCTCCTAATAGACTAACATGTATGGACAGTTGGATATCAGTTCAGCTCAGTTCAGTTCAGTTCAGTTCAGTTTTTATTTTTTATTATATCGGTTTTTTTTTTTTATTATATCGGTTTTCAAGAACGTATAAGAGAAAATCAAAAATAACTCTTTTTTTATTATACTATAAATGGAATGATGATTCACCCAAACATCATTAACAACAACAAACAACCACCAAAACCATCTCTGCCGCAGCATCTCATATCCTGTGAATTGAGTTTTGCCACCGGCGATCTCTATTCGTGGCACGTTCTTGCGTTACTGAATGGTTCCTAATGTGTCCCTTGCAGTTGCTGTAGTTGTTGTTGCTGCTGCTGCCGCTTTTGAAGACGTTTTCATAAAGTCCAGCAGGTATGAGTCGCTGAAATTCGCAACATTATTCGATTTGCAAGTAATTGTATCCCGCCGAAGGTGAGTGCATCTGCGCTAGCAAGGATGTAGCCTCCTCCACTAGCCGCATCACCAATCCGCATCCATCTATCCCTGGCTTCCTTCATTCTTTACATCCATTCTTGCTGTTTGTCTTTCTTTTTTTTTTCGTTTTACGACATGTATCCTCTCAACTCCTCCCCCCCCCCCCCCCCTCCCGTTTGACTCGGTCTTGTTTTTTTCCTCCCGACGCATTTGTTGCCACGGTAACTATTGTGGTGAGACAAATATCACGCTGACATTTTAATAACGTGCTCCGCTTCATGTTGTTGAATACACATTATGTCGTCTGACATCAAAGAAAAGAAGAAACAAAGATGTCTGGTAGTCACGGTGGCTAATCCGTTACGATGGAATAAGCCCACGAGTGGCAAGCCTTGATTTTTTTTTCCTTAAAAGGGGTGGTATATAGTATTGGTTGAGGTGAGGAATTAGCTTTTAACTTTTTGCGAGATACTTAGAAGCCACTCAATGGAATTTTAAAGAGCATGCGATTTTAAGAGGAATTCAATGTTTATTTGATCACAAAGTAGAACAAAGCAGAACATCCTAATAGAAGGTGGGACCCACCTTTTATTACGATTGCTTTGTTTTATTTTGTCTTTGGATATAGCAGCCATTTCAAATCTGAGTTTCATCGTTTAATTTCATCAAAGAAACTTTGAATTCTCCTTTAAACTACACGCTCTTTAACATTCATAAAATGGTTTCTATTAAAGTATCTCGTAAAATGTTTAAGGCTGAATCCTCGCCCATCAAATATGTCAAATACTATGTCATCCCTTTAATGGTATACACTCCACAGGGCATTTTTTCTCATTTGAATCTCATCTTAACTAGCAACAAAATCATAGAAAGTATAATGGCTAACATTGTCTCATGGCATTTAGGCCTACTACAAAGACACGTCAGGATTTTCATTCTGCTATATTGTAGAACGAAAACATAGCTGTGAAACCTTAAAAGTTCTTCGCACCTCTTGTCGAATTCCTAATTCAATTCTACTGATTTAGACGTCAAGCGTAATAAATGATGGACAAGCAAATCAGGAGATGGAGTGTGGATTCAAAGACTTATGTGAGATCCCCGTTAAGACCAAGAGTTATTTTGTCTCTTTCAGAGGAATTGATTTGGCAGAAATCGCTGTTATCGACCAAGGGTATCGCTATCAGCAGTTGCTGGGGAAACGGTGAGCCGTCTGACATTGTTTGACCGCAACACTGCACTTTACCTGCACTGGCGGCATGAATAATTTTAACGCTACCTAAGGCCAAGATGGCTGCAATATCAAGGCGTAGTTTAGAAAGTGTCTGCTGATCTGTGAATATTGCTGCTTGTGACTCCAAGCTATGAGAAACCGGCCAGTTTGCCAATATATTCATAGTTACCCCAATTCTTCAAAGAGGGCTATGTTGTTGTTGTTTTTTTTTTCTAAATTGGTTCGTGTTGATTAAACCAGATTTTCATATTTTTTTTTTATATTCAATTTGCATTCCTTTGTTGTTGCCAATTGTCGTACAAGTTTTCAAATAGCTCTCTGGTTTGAAGATATTAATAAGCTGGTCTATTGAGCTGGGTTCTCATACCAAACAACAACAACAACAACAGCAACAACAACAACTGACACTGAGGAGAAAAACTCCAAATAATATTGACAATAAGATGTTAAAATATTCAATATACAACAGAGTAGTGACATGCATTCTATCTGTATGATTCAGGTATTTTTAGCTGTCATACAGGATGACGCAAAATTAATATCGTTATAGTGCTGCTTATAAGGATGAAATAAAAATCACGAGAAAAAAAATGGCAAAGAAGACTTTCATTTTTAACTGTGACAAAAAAAGAACCAACTTCTTTACATTCTAGACATAGTCCCCCATGAGGACAACACGAGACCTCGTATTGTGGATCACACCCCCTGTGACAAATTGGCAACCTCTCCAGTTAGCAGGTGACGGAAGTAAGGTAGTCACAGGTGTCTTCCCGCCAAAATAAGAAAGTTGGCTCTGACCGATATACCTTGCCGTCCACCTGGTGTTCACGTGCCACTTTGACCCATCTTCATCAGGTGTTTGCTTCAAAGTACTTTTTGATTAACTTTTTTCTTCTTTTCTTCCCTTTACAGCATAACCGTTGACGCTTTCAGTTTTGGATCTGAGAAAGGAAAGGGAATAAAATCAAATGAAATGGAAGAAAAGAAGAGGTAGCTCTCGAATTTCAACCTCTGTCTTTTCTGTGCTTGAAAAGAGAACTCCCTTCACATTTTGGCTTGAACAGTTAACCATCTGCTTATACAGGAATCAAGCGTTTCATGCACTAAGTCAGTCGGCGCAAAACCATATCTCGTTGGCAAGTTCGAGCCTTTTTGTTCCCCACACAAATGTATTATTTCTAATTCCCACTTGTCCCAACATGGTCATGATTCTGTCAGTTATTTTGACAACGATTTTTGTGGTGATACCACCTGTGAATCACAAGAACCCTCAAACATCGCTTTACCCACGGATAGCGAATAAATTTGTGTACACCGTAAAATGCATCAACATGATATATATTAGAGTAAACAATTTCGATTGATGTTCAGGTCGACCGGAGTTGCAGTTAATTGGACGAAATGGAACGCGTGCCCGTATCAGGTAAATGAACAGTTCTCCATGAACGGGTCTCCGGTGGCTGTTGAGCCGATGGTTGCACAGGGAAGAGTACATGCCCTGTAGTTCACGACACTCAGAATGGATAGAGGCATGCTGAAAAGAACACAACGTCTCACAGTTGAAACACGGGGTTAAACACAGTGTGAAATCTCTTGACATTGTTAAATTCGAGCGTTTTAACATTGTGAACACACTGTGAATCATTCATTCATAGTGTGAAACAGCACATTACTATGTGAACACTCTGTGAAAGACCACAACACAGTGTAACATCATCTTAACACTGTTAAATTCGAGCGTTTCCACATAACTTACGACTATGTGAATACATTGTGAACACTTTGTGAAATATTGCGTTCTTTCCCGCAGGGTTATTGACGAAGGTAGTTATCTGTTTTTAAAATTACAAATCGTGACAGTGGTATCATATAGTAACTGGAGTGTTTATAGCTAGTATAAGCTACTATGGGACATGTTTTTCGCTATTATGGACAGATGGAATAATTATGCATTCAGTCCGAGTCAATTTAAATTTCATTAAGGTTTTGGAATATAAAATGAGTAGTCTATAATTACAGACTCTTCAATTTGGGAGCATACGAGAGAGAGAGAGAGAGAGAGAGTGGGGGACGTCCAGTTTTTTTTTTTTTTTTTTTTTTTGGTTTTTTTGAAATGATGACTATAACTTTGATCTACGCGTTCTGACACTCCTACTGTCAAGGACAAAATCATTAATACTATTTACTTTCACAGTATAAACGGGACTTTGAAGCAGCTTGTGAAATTTCGCAGTATTATTATTCCGATTAGCCAACTATTGACGAGATATTGGCTAGGAAAGTGGAAATGGTATTGTGACAATTATCCAGAATTCATTGGAATGAAATTAACACAGTGTGAGGTGCACCATTTTCTTGTTGTTGTTGGGATCATTGTTG